>NC_050198.1:68307970-68607970 GCF_004126475.2 Phyllostomus discolor
AGTTTTCTATTTCCTTTTTCATGTTTATATAGTTTGCAGTGAGATTGATGTAGTTTCCCTCTAATTTCTGAAAGCTCATTGTGAGTTCATTGAACTTCCTGGTAATCATTGTTTTGAACTCACTATCTGATAGTTGAGTTGCCTCTATTTCATTTAGCATTCTTTCTGGGGCTTCCTCCTTTCCTTTCGTTTGGGGATTGTTTCTTTGTCTTCCCATTGTTTGTGAGACTCTTCTTGTTAGCCTCAGCTTCTTAAATAGATCTGTTCTGGTTCCCTGGGTTTGTGGTGTGAACTTCTGTGGTAGAATACCAGTGAGTTTAGTGGTGCAGTTTCCTTGATCTCCGGAACTTACTTGTCTTGGCTGTCATTTAAGTTGGCTCTGTGTTTGTCTTTGGGTTTTGATTCTTGTTGGGTCTTTTTTTGGTGGTTCCTTCCCACCAGCTGGTTAAATGAGGGTCACTCTGTCCACCACCTCTTGTATTTTGTTGTGCTAGTGAGGGCAGGTTGTACTGAGGCTGGTTCTTCCATGTGTATAAGGTTTGGAGGATTCTTTCTTGGTCTTGTTCAGTTGTTTGTACTGTGTACTGTCTCTACTGTTTAGTTGTATTTCCAGATATGTCCTGGATTGAGGTTTGTTTGTTTCCCACTCCCTCCTTCACCTTCTTCTGCTGTTATCTGTCAGTGGTTCCTTTGTTGTTGGGTTTCCTCTTTCAGTGGGTATTCTGGTGTTCAGTGCTTCCACCTTCTCTTTTTTGTGATCAGTTGGACGGGGAAGGCAAAATGGTTTAAGACAACAAGAGAGTATTCTGTGATATTTACAGTAGCATCCAGTAGAGAAGAGATAGGAGATCCTCTGGCTATGTATAGTGTTAACCATGATCTTCCACCCAACTAGCTACTTTTTAGAAAGGATGGAAAGAAGTTAAGACTCTTGTTGGGGAAGAAAGGATTGTGAGTTGGATCTAGAAAGCAGTGAGATTGTGGGAGGTCAGATTCTCAGGTAAGGTGAGAGTAAAGAATAATAAATAGGTGTAGCATGTGAGAGAATAGAGTTAACCACCACATTAATAGAGTTCAGGAAACTTTGAAGTGAGCTAAGATCTGGGAGGGGTGTTGTGAAGTATTTACAATTGCATGGAACAGCAATTATTTACAATAATATTAGGGCAACAATCATATGACAGAATCTATGAGATCTAGATAACAAGAATAGGGAGTATAGAACCTTAGTAGTGTGCTAATGGGACACAGGTGAGGTGAAGGACAGTACATTAGCAATACACTATGAAAGAGATATCGGGGAAACCTGTCAGGTGATACAATATAACCAGCCTAGCAAAGCATACTATACAGAAAGAAGAGGAATACAAAAATACTATTTTAAAAAAGATGTAAGAATAATGGAAAAATAATAATACTACAAATATGCAATAACTTGCAGGTTCTCTGTAATAGCAGAGTGAAATTTGTCTCACTGTCACAGCTGTTGTGTTGCCCCTTCTTTGGTTTCAACTGTGGTCTTTTCACAGATCCAGGTTTTTGTCTCACTTGTAGGTATTTAAAAAAAAGTTAAAAAAGCAGACAAAGGAAGGAAGAAGAGATAAAATTGAAGGAAAGAAAGGAGGAAGAATAAAACAAGAAAGCAGGAAAGAGAGGAAAAAGAAATTAAAAGAGAATAAAAATAATAAAAATTAAAAATTTAAGAATTGTTTAAAAAATAGAATAAAATTAAAAAGCCTCTTGGTTTCAAAGTGGCCAAACTGGTTTTTCTGCTCTTGCTGGCTGCAGCAGGCTGAGGGGTGATTGGTATGGCTTTTCTTCCTGGGTCATCAGCTTGCACTGTCTGGGAAGCTATTGTGGTTCCTAGGCCCTGCGCCCTGGGTGTGGGAATCAGGCCTTTCCCCAGGGTTACTGCTATGGACTGGGGTGCACGACCTAACCCCATGAGTGTCCACAGACTCTGAGGGTGCTCACAGACTTTGTGTGTTTGCTAGCAACTCGCTTCCTCTCAGTGCTGCTCACCTCATACATTGTTGATGGGCATGTAAAATGATATAGTTACTCTGGAGCAGTTTGACAGTTTCTTTTAAAACTATATATGCAAATACCATACTAACTAGTCATTGTAGACTTGTGCATTTATCCTAGATAAATACAAATTTATTTTCTCACAAAACACTGTAAATGAATATTTATATAATTTTTTAAAAGATTTTATTTATTTATTTTTAGAGAGGGAAGGGGGAGAGAGAGAGAGAGAGACATCAATGTGTGGTTGCTGGGGGCCATGGCCTGCAACCTAGGCATGTGCCCTGACTGGGGATTGAACCTGTGATACCTGGTTCACAGCCAGCACTCAATTCCCTGAGCTATACTAGCCAGGGCTATTTATGGAATTTTTTTAGTAGTCAAAGCCTAAAGAAAAACTAGACATCCTTCAACAGATGAACTGTTAAAGAAACTCTGGTGGTGGTTTTGTTGTTTTAACACAATAAGAATTTACATAAAATGATATCATATTCTACTAAATTTGTTCATGCTTAAATGCATAATAATCTCAAATTAAATTTACAAATCATAAATATACCTATAGTATTAATTTTAAAAACCTGTGGCACATCCATACCGTGGGATACTATTTAGAGATAAAAAGGAGCAAAGTTTTGATATATGCAACAACCTAGATGAATCTTCAGTGATGTATACTGAGTGAAAAAATCAAATCTCAAAAGGTTACCTATTGCATGATTCCAGTTATGTAATATTCTTGAAATAATAAATTTTAGAAAGGGAGAAGAAATTATGGTTTCCTGGGGTTTAAGATGCAGCTGGAGAGAAGTAAGTGTGGTTGTAAATGGCAACATGAGGAATGTTTGTGGTGATGGAAATAATCTATATCTTGAAAGTACTGATGTCAGTATATGGTTGTGATATTGTACTATAATTTTTCAAGATGTTACAAATGATGGAAACTATGTAAAGGGCATATGGGATCTAACAACCATGAAAAACCGTGGGTGAATTTTAAATGCATATTGCTAAGTGAAAGAAACCAGTATGAAAGGCTACATGCTGTATGATTACATTTATATGACATTCTGGAAAAGCAGAACTATACAGATGGTAAATAGTTAGCTGTTGCTAGGAGTTTGGGAGAAGAAGAGGAGTGATGAATAGGTAAAGTACAGGTAAAATTTTGGGACTATAAGTATTGTATTTTGTATTATACTGTAATTGTGAATACATGATACTCTGCATTTCCGAAACCCACAGAACCTTACAGCATAAAAAGTGAATATTAATGTGTACAAATTTAAAAATCATTTAAGGGGATCTATTCTTATGATGGAATACAAACTGTGACAAAACAATCTTACTCTATTACAAATATATAAAACAATCTCACTGGAGGCTGTGAGGAAAGATACATGCTGACTTAAGTGATTTTTTTAGTATATTTTATTGATTATCCTGTTACAGTTTTCCCAATGTTTCCCCCTTGACCCCCCTTCCACCCTGACCCCCGCACCCTCCAGCATTTCCCCCCACTTAGTTCATGTCCATGGGTTGGACTTATAAGTTATTTGAGTTCTCTGTTTCCTATACTATTCTTAACCTCTCCCTGTCTACTTTATGCCTACCAATTATGCTTCTATTTCCTGTACATTTCCCCCATTCTTCCCCTCCCCTTCCCCACTGAAAACCCTCCATGTGATGTCCATTTCTTTCATTCTGTTCCTGGTCTAGTTGTTTGCTAGTTTTTTTTTTTTTTTTAGGTTCAGTTGATAGTTGTCAGTTTGTTGTCATTTTACTGTTCATAGATTTTTATCTTCTTCAATTTCTTACATAAGTCCCTTTAACATTTCATAAAATAAGGGCTTGGTGATGATGAATTACTTTAATTTGACCTTATCTGGGAATTACTTGATCTTCCCTTCCATTCTAAGTGATAGCTTTGCTGGATAGAGTCATTTTGGGTGCAGGTCCTTGCCTGTCATGACTTTGAATACATCTTTCCAGCTCCTTGTTGCCTGCAAAGTTTTTTTTGAGAAATCAGCTGATAGTCTCATGGGCACTCCTTTGTAGGTAACTGTCTCCTTTTCTCTTGCCGCTTTTAGGATTTTCACTTTGTCTTTAATCTTGGGTAAATTAATGATGATGTGCCTTGGTGTGTGCTTCTTTGGTTCGAGTTTCTTTGGGACTCTCTGGGCTTTCTGGACTTCCTGGAAGTCTATTTCCTTCACCAAACTGGGGAAGTTTTCCTTCATTATTTTTTCAAATAAGTTTTCAACTTCTTTCTCTTGTTCTTCTCCTTCTGGCACCCCTATGATTTTGATGTTGGAATGTTTAAAGCTATCCCAGAGGTTCCTCAGCCTCTTCTCATTTTTTAAAATTCTCGTTTCTTCATTCTGTTCCAGTTGGATGTTTATTTCTTCCTTTTGTTCCAAATTGTTGATTTGAGTCCCAGTTTCCTTCCCATCACTGTTGGTTCCTGAATATTTTGCTTTATTTCACTTCAGATAGCCTTCATTTGTTGTTGCATTTTTTGACCAAGCTCAATCAATTCTGTGAGGATCTTGATTACCAGTGTTTTGAACTCTGCATCAGATAAATTGTCTATCTACTCATAACTTAGCTCTTTCTCTGGGGTTTTTGTCTGTCCTTTCATTTGGGCCATATTTCTTTGTCTCAGTGCACCTGTTATGTTGTCAAGGGGCAGGGCCTTAGGTATTCTCCAGAAACTGTCTTTCCTGCGTTATGGCACTGTCTCTGGGAGAGGGGTCAGAGAGGGAACAATGTGACTTGTGTGCTTGGCTCTAGCCCCACTTTCCAACAAACTCTTGTGTGGGACAGGGAGTTTCTCCCATTGTGACAACCACCATCATAGTTTACAGCTAGCTTTGAGTCTTAGTTTCCTGTACAGCCAGCCCTGCCTTGCTCATGTGGTCCTCTCAGCCAACCCTCCTTCCCAGCTGCCTGTCTCCTTCCTACCCATCTGGTTGAATGTTTCTTTAATTCCATGGTTGTTGGAGTTCCATGTAGTTTGATTTTCTGGTACTTCTGGTTCTTTATTTTTTTTTAGATTGGTTGTTATCCTTCTTTTGTTTGTGTGAGTTAGGGAAGGGTTTCTACCTACATCTCCATCTTGGCTGGAACTCTGACCTAAGTAATTTTGAAAAGAGCAGAGACCATAAGAGTAAGGAAAAAGAAACTACTGTATCCACAACAACTGTACTCTAGTTGACAATGTTGATCCCACAGAAGTATGAGTTAAATTTGAGGCCACTTTGTGAGTATGCAAGAGTCGAACAATTAAGTAAATTAATGGCATATGGCAGAAACTAGGTTTCCTATGCTTGTAGTAAGAGTTTACAGAGAATCAAGCAAAGGGAGAAAGCTAGAATGATTTATGTTGTACTGGATTAGAGTCCATACTTATGTAACTAATGACTTAATAAATAAATGAAGGAAAAGATGGAAATCCCCATAAAGAAGAATCCAGAATAATTTATGTAAATACTCTACAAGAAGGTAGACTTAACTCTTCACTCATTAAAGTGTGCCTTGTGCATAGTGATTTTCTATCAGTATGTAAAGGTGGAAAGAAAAGAGAAACTTTATAGTGGAGAAACATGATTAACACTATCTCAAGCCAGATGATCAAAGTTAATATCAACGATGATGAATTATGTAGATACTATATATCCTTGACATAGTATGATAAAAATGGCATATTACTTCTGTGGTTTTCCTCCTCAAATCCATACCCCAGTTCAATCTAGCGAATCACAACTAAGGGGCATTCTGTAAAATACCTGATGAGTAGTTCTCAAAACTGTCATGGTCAAAAAGGAAAATCTGAGAAACTGTAATAGCTGAGGAAGTGTGATAACTAAGTGTAATCCAGTATGCTAGGAGGGATTCTAAAGCAGAAAAAAATATGTTAGTTAAAAATGAAGGAACTCTAAAGTATGGACTTTAATTAATAATAATGTTAATGATTAATATTAATCATATTAGTTAATGATTAATGTTAGATCAATATTAGTTCTTTAGGGAAACTGAATGCGAGGAACACTGGAACTCTATGTACTATCTTCACAATGTTTTTTAAAATATAACACTATTCTGAAATTAAAAGTTCACTTAAAATGTTAAAGGATATGTTTAGAGTTAAATTCTAAGGGTTGTTACTATTTTTAGGGACTAATTGCATTTGTTTAGAAATGTACTCACTAATGTCTCAATTAAAGAATGGTAATTTCTGCCCTTATCTTTAGAGTTCTGGCCAAGGTAGAGATGTAAGTAGAAACACTTCATTTCTTCACACAACCAAAAGAAGGATAACAACCAATTTAAAAACAACAAACAGCCAGAGGTGCCAGAAAATCAAACTGCATGGAAGTCCAACAATCAAGGAGTTAAAGAAGAAACATTCATCCAGGCTGGTAGGACAAGCAGAGATGGGCAGCCAGGACAGAGAGGACATGTGGCAAGGTGGTGGCTGGTGGATGGGATTTTCCCCGTTCCTGAACAAATAACATAGGAGGAACAACTGGGGAGCAAGACAGACCGAGCAATACAGGGTTCCAGTGCAGGGAAATAAAGCCTCAAAATATCTGGCTGAAAAAACCTGTGGGGATTGTGGTGATGGGAGAAACTCCCAGTCTCATAGGAGAGTCCATTGGAGAGGCCCACAGGATCTTAAAACGTACACAAGCCCACCCACTCAGGATCAGCACATGAAAGGGCAAAATACCCATGTAGCGTACGAGGAAAGTGACAGAAAATGGGGTGAGAGTGGAGCAAGTGAGCACATGGCATTGTTCCCTCTTGGACCCCTTCACACATACAGCACCACAGTGCAGCAATGTGGGCTGTGCCATCCTGACAAATAGCTAAGACTCTGCCCCTTACAATGTAACAGGTTCCTGGAGACAAAGACATATGGCCCAAATGAAAGAACAGACCAAAAGTCTAGAAAAAGAACTAAGCAATGAGGAGATAGCCAAATTATTAGATTCAGAGTTCAAAACACTAGTAATCAAGATATTCACAGAAATGATTGAGCTGATTTCTTAAAAGAAACTGTACAGGCAAGAAGGGGCTAGAAAGAATTATTCCAAGTCATGACAGGCAATATCATGACTTGCACCTACATCCAAGATACTCTATCCAGCAAGACTATCACTTAGAATGTAAGGGCAGACAAAGTGCTTCCAGTAAGGACAAATGAAAGATGTTTATCATCACCAAGCCCTTATTATATGAAATGTTAAAAGGACTTATGTAAGAAATTGAAGAAGATCAAAAACTATAAACAGTTAAATGACAATAAACTGCTATAAACAACTGAACCTAAAAAAATACAATGAAAATAAAAACTAAGCAAACAACTAGATCAGGAACAGAATGAGAGAAATGGACATCACATGGAGGGTTTTCAGTGGGGTGAGGTAGGGAGAATGGGGGAAAAGGTACAGAGAATAAGAAGCATAAATGGTAGGTAGAAAATAGACAGGGGGAGGTTAAGAATAGTATGGGAAATGGAGAAGCCAAAGAACTTATAGGTATGACCCATAGACATGAACTAAGGGGAAGGAATGCTGGTTGGAGAGGGGTGCAGGGCAGAGGGGGATAAAAGGGAGAAAAAAATTGGGACAACTCTAATAGCATAATCAATAAAATATACTTAAAAATAGCAGTTTCTTCCCAAACTATGACTGTACAAAGCCATAGAGGCTAAAATAGACAAGGGTAATTGTGCATATTGTGATGATAGGGGAACATAAAGACTGCTTTGATTCAGTTTTGGCATTCAGAGTGCTCAAGAAGCAGTGTAGAATGTTCTCTTCTCTGGTTATCTTAGAAAATGTTAGAGAGAAATTTTTTCCCTTGAGAGGCACTATAGATGCTGTATCAAAAATATATTTCTGGTTATTGTTTCAGTACATGTAGTCATTAATTCTCAGAGGTCTAAATGATGAGATTGGAAGCCAAAAACTGCATCAGGTTAGGGGTATGTTGGGCAGAAAGTACTCTGGAACTCATAATATTATTTTGGCTTCTAAAGGTATATGGTAACCATTTGAAAAGGTCTAAATTTTTAAAAATATTTTACGTATTTATTTTTTTAGAGAGAAGGTCATGGATGGAGAAAGAGAGGGAGAGAAACAGGTTGGTTGCCTCTCACATGCCCGCATCTGGAGACATGGCCCACAACCCAGGCATGTATCCTACCAGGAATCTAATTGGTGACTTTTCAGTCTACAAGCTGGTGCTCAACCCACTAAGCCATGCCAGCCAGGGCTGAAAAGGTCCAATTTCATTTGGATAGATACCTCTATAATTTCAGGTTTAGGTACTTCAGGCCTGATCTGTGATTTTCTGGCAAATGAGATGGCTTCTCAAGGGAAGTGATACAAATACTCTGTAATTTGAACAGAGTAGCCATTTAATGTCAACCGTATTCACTTTAGACTGCTTAAGTAGCCTATAACACCACAGAGTGCAAG
The DNA here is from genome assembly GCF_004126475.2 of Phyllostomus discolor. NCBI lineage: Eukaryota > Metazoa > Chordata > Mammalia > Chiroptera > Phyllostomidae > Phyllostomus > Phyllostomus discolor. Next base: position 68,316,487 of record NC_050198.1, read on the forward strand.
CAGAAGCAAAGCAGAAGAGTGGACTTCTTTCACTGCCTACTTTAAGGTCTTTGAAAGGGATTTCTCTGACAAGGGCTTAATTTAGGCTTATAGTAATAATAATTAAGAGCACTTTCAGGGGGTGAAAGAGAGATAACAATGAGATTGGAGAAAGGAAAGCTAAGCATACAGAGATATCCTAAACTTGCTCAGGGCTCACATAGCCTGAGAATGACCCCAGTTTAGCATAAAATCCTAGGCCCACCCTTCCTCCCTCCCTCCCTCCCTCCCTCCCCCCTCCCCCTTCCTTCCTCCCTCCCTTCCTTCCTTCCTTCCTTCCTTCCTTCCTTCCTTCCTTCCTTCCTTCCTTCCTTCTTTTGACCTCAACTTTCTTTTATTCTCTTTTTATTGAATTTATTGGAGTGACACTGGTTAACAAAATTATGTAGGTTTCAGGTGCACACTTCCACAACACATCATCTGTATATTGTTTTGTGTTTTCACCACCCCAAGTCAAGTCTCTTTCCATCACATAGATATGCTTTTATGTGATCTGGCTTCAGGCTGGGATGCTCACTCAACATTTACCAGAGATTTCTTAAGCTGTATAGCAAGCAAAATGTGGTATCAGTTGCCTGCTTTCTTTGCATAATAGTGGTGATCAATGTGTTGGGAGAGGCGATTAGGGATTGCAAAGTGAAAATTTCTGGAGTGATCATTTCAAGAAGTGTTCCTCCTGGAGCAATCAGGTCAGTTACTAAGAAACTAAGGTTCACATCCAAAGAGAGTTTTCTTGGGGGGAATATTTATTTTTTTATTGTTGACACTAGTACAGATGTTTCCCATTCTCCACCACCCTTTGCTGCCCTCCATGCAGTCCCCACCCCACTCCCAGCCTTCACAACATTGTTGTCTGTATCCATGAGCTATGCATATATGCATATATGTTATTTGCCTAATCTCTTCCAGTCCCCCTAAATCCCCTCCCCACTGATATCTGTCAGTCTGTTCCATGTGTCTATGCCTCTGGTCCTATTTTGTTCATCAGTTTATTCTGTTCATTAGATGCCACATATGAGTGGATGGATGGCTGTTGGGTGGATAGACAGATAGATATGTAAGTGGATGGATGGATGGGTAAGAGGATTAAAAATTACAAGGCAATGCTTTCTAAGTTGTGTTCCTGGAAGTCATGAGTGCCCCCTGGAAGCCAATATTTGTCTTTCTCTGACTGGTTTATTTCACTTAGCAAAATAACCTCCAAGTCCACCCATACTGTCACAAAAAGTAATTGTTCTTTCTTTTTTACAGCCATGTAATATTTTATTGTGTAAATGTACCACCTCTTTTTTTCTACTCATCTACTGATGGCCACTTGGGTTGTTTTCAGATCTTGGTGATTGTAAATAACAGTGCAATGAACATAGGGATGTATATAATCTTTCTGATTGGTGTTTCAGCATTTTTAGGGTATATTACCAGCAGTGGAATTGCTAGGTAAAATGGCAGTTCCATTTTTAATTTTTGAGAAAACTTCATACTGTTTTCACTGTGGCTGTATCAATCTGCATTCCCACGAAATGTGCATGAGGGTTCCCTTTCCTCCACAACCTTGCCATCACTTGTTTGTTGATTTATTGATGATAACAGGTGTGAAGTGGTACCTCATTGTGGTTTTAATTTGCATCTCTTTGATGATTCAGGTAATTTTCCCATTTAGTATTTGGGTTGTTTGTCTTTGTTTTGAGTTGTAAAATTTCTTTGTATATTTTGAAAATTAACCCATTATTAGATGTATCATTGGTGAATCTTGAGAAAGAAGAACAAATTTGGAGAGACCACAATACTGAATATCAAACTATACTACAAAGTCATTGTAATCAAAACAGCCTGGTACTGGCACAATAACAGTCATATGGAGATGAATGAAACAGAACAAAGGCCCAGAAATGAACTTACACCTTTATGGTCAATTGATATTTGACAAAGGAGGCAAGAGTATACAATGGAGTAAAAACAGCCTCTTCACCAAATGGTGTTGGCAAAACTAGACTGGTACATGCAAAAAAATGAAAATAGACTACCATCTTACACCACCATACACAAGAATAAACTCAAAATGGATAAAAGACTTAAATATAAGTCATGAAACCATAAAAATCTTAGAATAAAACAGACAGCAAAATTTCATACATCTCATGTAGTAATATTTTTTGCCAGTATATCTCCCAGGCAAGGGAAATAAAGGAAAAAAAAATAAACAAATGGGACTACATCAAAGTAAAAAGCTTCTTCATAGCTAAAGAAACCATCATGAAAATGGAAAGGAAATTCACTGTAGGAGAACACATGTATGTCAATGATACCTCCAAAGAGAGTTCTTTTTCAAAGATTGCCATACTACTCCATGCAAACTATAGAAATAGTTCATGCTGTATATTTAACAGTTCTGTTAAAATGTGCAGATCTGTAAAACTACACATTGTTCTAGAATTTTAAAAATTTCTATAAATTCTTTGATATGTTTGTAAATTTCAGTTTGTTTATTTCTAGGAGGGATGGGTGGGAGTTGCAAAAGAGGAAGGTCCTTATCTCCAACTGTTCCCATTAGACTATACCAAGTAATTTAATTTTTCCACTGTTCTGCTTGCAATGTTTTCATTCCTATGTCTGTTCTACATAATTAAAAATTATTTCTTACACATCTGCTTAATGAGTAATGACTTTACTATCAAGTCCCCTGAATCCCACAGAGTTAAATTATACAGAAGCAGTTAAATTTGCCTGAAAACCAATGAAGATAACTTTTGGAACATAAAAGTGAGACTGAAAAATCTAGTTCAGCATGGTCTCTGAGGCTCTTAAGGTTAACATGTGTGTATCCACAAATGCACACATGTCCTGCAAGACAGGACCCTTGGCTATCTGTACTGACTATGAGCTATGTTAGTGGATTGCGTTATTCTTAATTAAAAATGATCTATTTACTGTGAAAGTCTCACTTCTCCTAATCAGATGATTGTATAAATATCCTATTTTTTGTACTGTATGTTTCTAAAAGCACTTGTAAACTTAAAAAATTATAATACCATTTGAAATATACTTAAGATAATTGGTATAACATACCATTTACTTTTCCTTTCTGAAAAAAATTAGCAAAGACATACACCTTTTAAAAAATCAATAATTTACATATAAAATTATTTAAGTTTAAGGTGTACAAGTGTTGGTTTAATACATTTATACATTGTAATATGGTTATAGTAAAGTTTTAGCTAACATTTGTAGCACATGGCATAGTTATGTTTATTTTGTATGGTTAAGAACATTCAATATCTAGTCTCAACAACTTCAAAGTATATGAATTCTGTCTGGAAAGAGTCCAGCCATTGCTGATGTAATAAGAACAGTTTGTGCAACATTGATGTAACCTGGCAGCCAATGAGAGTGGACTGGAATGCACATGCATGAACAATGATGACTTCACTGTACTAGTCAGTGGAGGTGGTAGACGCTGTTGGGTGAGCATGTGTACTGTGTGGCCATCCCATTCAAAATGTCTGAATGAGTAGAGCAACAAATAGGCATCAAATTTTGCATTAAGCTTGAACATGCTTCCATGGAAACTATTCCGATGATTCAGAAGGCTGCAGCTATGGGCAACTGGTGATTGGCAGGTTCATCATGACAGTGTGACTGCTTATGCATTATGTCTCATGCAGAGTTTTTTGATGCAATATCAAATTGCCCAGGTGACCCAGGCCCCCTGCAGCCCAGATTTGGTGCCCTGAAACTTCTGGGTTTTCCCAAAACTAAAATCACCTTTGAAAGGGAAGAGATTTCAGACCATTGATGAAATTGAGGAAAATATGACAGAGCAGCTGATGGCAACTAGAACTGTGTGAGGTCTCAAGGTGCCTACTTTGAAGGGGCCTGATGCATCATTGACCTATGTACAATGTTTCTTGTATCTTGTATCTTCAATAAATGTCTTTATTTTCCATATTACATGGATGGATACCTTCTGGACAGATTTTGTATAATATAGTATTGTTAATTATAATTATTATGCTGTGCAATACTTCTCCAGAACTTATTCATTTTCTAGTTGCAAATTTGTACCCTTTAGCAATATCTTCGCAATTCTCCCACCCATAAACGCTGGTAACTACCATCCTACTCTGAGTTTGTATGAGTTTGGCTTTTGTAGGTTCCACTTATAAGAGACATCATACAATATTTGTCTTTCTCTGTCGGGCTTATCTCATTATGCACCCAAGATCCACTTATTTTGTCACAGATGGCAGGATTTCCTTCTTTTTTTATGGTAAAAAATATTTGTGTGCATGAGTGTGTGTGTGTGTGTATGTAACACATTTTCTTTATTCATCTATCAATGGACACTGAGGTTGTTTTCATGTCTTGGTTATTGTGGATAATGCTGAAATAAACATGACAGTATAGGCACATTTTTTGATATCCTGTTTTCATTTCATTTCATTTTTGGATATACACCCAGATATAAAATTGCTGGATTACATGGTAGTTGTATTTCTGATTTTTTGAGGAACCTCCATATTGTTTTTCACAGTGGTTGCACCTATATACATTCTCACCAACAGTGTACAAGGGTTCCCTTACTTCACACCCTCACTAACATGTGTTATTTCTTGTCTTCTTTTTAAAAAATATTTTATGGTATTTTTCCATTATCATACATCCCCCTTATACCCACTCCCCTTTCAATCATCACAATGTTGTCCATGTCCATGAGTTCCTTTCCTTTTTACTTGATCTATCCACACCCATTCCGTACCCCAACCCCAGAGCTGTAAGCCTGCTCTCTATGTATGAGTCTATCTCTATTTTGCTTGTTAGTTCAGTTTGTTCACTAGATTCCACACATATGAATGAAATCATATGGTATTAGTCTTTCTCTGACAGGCTTACCTCACTCAGTGTAATGTCTCCAGGTACAACTAGGCTGTTACAAAGGGTAAATTTTTCTTTTTTCTTTTTATGGCCGAGTAGTATTCTGTTGTGTTAAGTGTCCCATAGTTGTTTCATTCTCTCATCTATTGATGGACACTTGGGCTGCTTCCATATCTTGGTGTTGTAAATAATGTTGCAGCGAATATGGGGTGCTTATATTCTTTCCAATTACTGTTTCCAGTTTCTTCAGATAAATTCCCGCAAGTAGAATCGCTGGGTCATAAGGCAGTACCATTTTTAATTTCTTGAGATATCTTCATACTACTTTTCATAGTGGCTGCAACAATCTGCATTCTCACCAACAGTGCAAAAGTGTTCTCCTTTCTCCATACCCACGCCATCACTTGTTTGTTGATTTATTGATGATAGCCATTCTGACTGATATAAGGTGATATCTAATTGTGATTTTAGTTTGCATTTCTCTGATGATTAGTGATGTTGAGCATCTTTTATGTTTATTGGCCATCTGTATGTCCTGTTTGGATAAGTGTTTATTTAGATTCTTTGCCCATTTTTTAAATGGATTGTTTGATTAATGGTGTTGAGTTTTATAAGTTCTTTATAAATTTATGTTATTAACCCCTTATCAGGTATACCATTGGTGGATATATTCTTTCATTCAGTAGATAGTCTTTTGGTTTTGTTGATGGTTTCCTTTGCTGTGCAAAAATTTTAATTCGTTGCAGTTCCATTTGTTTATTTTTCCTTTGTCTCCCTTGCTTGAGGAGATATATCAGTAAAAATATTGTTACATGAGATGTCTGAGATGTTGCTGCCTATGTTTTCTTCAAGGATTTTTGTAGTTTTGGGTTTATCATTTAAGTCTTTAGTGTATTTTGAATTTATTTTTGTGTGTGGCATAAGAAGGTTGGTCTAGTTTCATTTTTCTGTACATATCTGTCCAATTTTCCCAGGACCATTTATTGAATAAACTACTATATGTGCTTGCCTCATCTGTCAAATATTAATTGACTATAAAGGTGTGGGTGGGTTTATTTCTGGGCTCTCTATTCTGTTACATTGACTTATATGTCTGTTTTTATGCCAGTATCATGCTCGGTTGATTACTATGGCCCTATAGTATAGTTTAATATTAGGTAGTGTGATTCTTTCAAAGTTGTTCTGCTTTCTCAATATTGCTGTTGCTATGTGGGGCCTTTTGTGGTTCTATATAAATTTTTGAAATATATGTTCTCTGAAATATACCATTGGTATCTTGATAGGAATTGCACTGAATCTATAGATTGCTTTGAGAAGCATGGATGTTTAAATGATGTTAATTCTTCTTATCCATGAACACGATATATGCTTCTGCTTATTTGTATCTTCTTCATTTTCTTTCTTCAGTATCTTGTGATTTTCTGAGTACAGGTTTTTACACCCTTGGTTAGGTTTATTCCTACACATTTAATTCTTTTTGAAGCAATTGTGAATGGGATTGCTATCTTAATTTCCCTTTCTGATAGTCCATTTTAGCATATAAAAATGCAACTGATTTCTGGATATTAATTTTGTATCCTGCTACTTTACTGAATTTATCAATTCTAGTAGTTTCTTTGTAGAATCTTTAGGGTTCTCTATGTATAGTATCATGTCACCTGCAAATAAAGACAGTTTTATTTCTTATTTTCCAATTTGGGTGCTTTTTTTCCTTCTTCTTGTTTGATTGCTATGGCTAGGACATCCAGTACTATGTTGAATAAAAGAGGTGAAAGTGGACATCCCTATCTTATTCCCAATTTTAAGGGGAATGCTTGTAGTTTTTGCCTGTTGAGTATGATGCTGGCAGTGGGTTTGTCATATCTGTCCTTTATCATGTTCAAATACGTTCTCTCTATTCCCACTTCACTGAGAATTTTTATCATAAATGGGTGCTGAATTTTATCAAATGATTTTTCTGCATTTATTGATATTATCATGTGTCTTTTATCCTTAATTTTATATGGTGAATCATATTTGTTGATTTGCAAATGTTGTACCAACTTTGCTTCCCAGAATAAATCTCACTTGATCATGGTGTATGATCTTTTTGATGTATTGCTGTATTAGGTTTGTTAATATTTTGTTGAGGACTTTAGCATCTGTGTTCATCAGAGATATCAGTCTATAATTTTTTGTAGTGGCTTTATCTGGTTTTGTAATTAGGATAATGCAATCCTCATAAAATGAGCTTGGGGGTCTTCCCTCTTCTTTAATTTTACTTTACATCCTCATTAACATTCGTTATTTCTTGACTTCTTGATGCTAGCCATTCTGACAGGTGTGAGGTGATATATCATTGTGGTTCTGTTTTGCATTTTCCTAAGGATTAGTGATGTAGAGTATCTTTTTATGTACCTATTAGCCATTTGGATGTTTTCTTTGGAAAAATGTCTATTCTGTTCCTCTCCCCATTTCTAAATCAAATTATTTTTTTGTTATTAAGTTGTATGAATTTTTAAGTATATTTTGGATATCAATAACTTATTCGATATATAGATTTCAAATATTTTCTCCCATTCTGTAGGTTGCATTTTCATTTTATGATTGTTTCTTTAGTTGTGTAGAAGTTTTTAGTTTGAGTCCCACTTACTGATTTTTGCTTTAGTTGCTTCTGCTTTATGTGTCATATTTAAAAATCATTAACAAGACCAATGTGAAGGGGCTTCTTTTCCATATTTTCTTGAAGGAATTTTATAGTATCAGGCCTTTTGTATAAGTCTTTCATCTATTTTGAGTTTATTTTTGTGAGTGGTATAAAATGGGAATTTAATTTCATTTTTCTGCATGTGGTGATCCAGTTTTTTCAGCATCATTTGTTGAAGAAAGTATCTTTTACCCAGTGAGTGTTCTTGGCTCACTTGTCAAATGTTAGATGACCATATATGTGTGATTTATTCTATTTTGTTATTTTGTGTCTGTTTTATGCCCGTATCATACTAGTTTTATTACTATAGCTTTGTGATATAGTTTGAAATTTAGGAAGTATTATGTTACTGGTTTGTAATTCTTTTTCAGGATTGTGTTGTCTTTTGGAAGTTTTTTTGTGTTTTCATTCATATTATAGAGTTGTTCTTTTTATTACTGTGAAAGTGCCATTGAGATTTTGGTAAAGACTGAATTGAATCTGTAATAGATGGTTTTGGATAGTATGGACATTTTAACAATATTAACTCTTTCAATCTATGAACAGAAGATATCATTCCATTTGTTTGTAACTTCTTCAATTTCTGCCATTAAAGTCTTCTGGTTTTCACTGTATACACCATTCACTTCCTTAGTTAAGTTTATTCATAAGTATTTTACAGATTTTGATGCTATTGTGAATGGAGTAGTTGTTTTTATTTCTTTTTCCAATATTTTGTTGTTATTATATGTAAACACAACTGATTTCTGTATGTCAACTTTACCTCCTGCAACTTTACTGCATTTATTGAATAGTTCCAATAGTTTTGGGGGTAATTTTCAGGATTTTGTATATATAAGATGATATCTGCAGATGACTGTGTTATTTCTCCCTTTCCAGGTCAGATGTCATTTGTTTCTTTGTCTTGCGTAATTGCTCCAGTTAGGACTTAAGTTCTATGTTGAATAAGAATGATAAGAGTGGACACCCTTGTTTTATTCTCAATATAGAGCAAAACTTTTCAAACTCCAACTGTTGGGTATATTGTTAGCTGTGGGTTTGTCATATATGGCCTTCACTATGTTGAGGTATATTCCTTCTATATCAAATTTGTTGAAGTTTTTCTTTAAATCATAAAATGATGCTGTATTTTGTCAAATGATTTTCTGCATCTATTGAAATGATCATGTGATTTTTATCTTTCACTCTATTAATATTGTATATTATATTTATTGATTTGAATATGTTGACCCATCATTGTATCCCAGGGATACATCCCATTTGGTCATGGTATTTGATACTTTTAATGAACTGTTGAATTTAGTTTGTTAATTTCATTTGCTATCTGTATATCATCTTTGGTGCAATATTTGCTTGTGTACTTTCCTTATTTTCTAAGTACATAATTTGTTTTCTTACTGTCAAATATTGAAAGTTCCTTATATATTCTTGATACTAATCCTTCGCTAGATATATAGTTTGCCAATGTTTTCTGCCAGTCTCTGTGTAGCTCATCTTGTTATCCTCTCTACACAGTGTTTTAGCAAAGCAAACTTTTCAATTTTTATGAAGTTAAATTATCAATTTTTCCTTTTATGAATTGTACATTTGGTGTCAAGTCAAAGAACTTGCTGCCTAGTGCTGTATTCTAAATATTTTGTTGTGTTTTTTTAATGTTATAGTTTTAAATTTTACATTAAAATCAGTGATCCATTTTGAGTTAATTTTCCTATAACATGGAGGGGACATATATCCTACTGGTTTTGCTTCTTTGGTTCAATTGCAAATGATATACTCCTTCATTCCAAAAAACCATTGATTTTATATTTTGAATGTGATCATTCCAAGACATAGATTCCTTAGCTGAGGGCTGTCTATTTTTGGTATTTGTCATCTCACCTGACTCATTTCTTTAATCTGTTATTTTTCATTAGGAACTATTTTAATTCACATTATTTTCTAAATATACTAAGGTTCTAAATGGAAGGTTCTTTCTTTTACAGGGAATTTTAATATTTTTCTACAAGTACTTCTCAGAAGGACTACTGACTTCAGCCCTCTTCCACTCTTCAAATCAGTCTGGTAGTCACTCAGCCTAACAACTGACTTATATCTAGGCCAAATTTTGAATTACAGATCAATACAATGGAATGCATTTTCTCTTAGGGCAATCAGCTCTGCTCACATACTGCTTTCAGCTACTCTTTCAGTGCTCATTAAAATAAAACTTTCCTCTAAAATTTTTAAATTTTACATGATTTTTAAATTTTCTGCAATAACAGTAATATAGCAAAATTATTTTTAAGAAAGATTTTTTGTTTTGTGATGGGTAGCTTCTAGTCCACTTTACAACCAAAAGTGGAATAACTAAATACTGTAGCATAAAGTAAGTTCTGTGTTGCGTAGATCAAATCCTGCTTACTTGTTCTGTTTTCCCCTAAGAATTATCTTAGTTCTTTTTCATGTTTATTCTGTCATGTGAGTTTTATAATCATTTTGTACTAAAATCCTATTGGGATTGAAAGAATACTGGATTGCTTAATTGGTCTACCTCACGTCTGAGATTGAATCTTCCTATCATGACCACTGTATTTCTTTTTTGTTTTTTTTTAATTTTATTTTGATCATTGTTCAAGTACAATTTTCTCCCCCCTACTCCCATTCCAGCTCACCCACCCAACCCTCCCCACTTCCCCCTCATTGCCCCCCACCCCTAGTTTTTGTCCATGTGTACTCCAAATTTGTTCCTGTAAACCCTACCCATTCCCCCTTGAAATTCCCTCTTCTCTCCCCTCTGGTCACTGTCAGACTATCCCCTATTTCAGTGTCTTTGGATATCTTTTGCTAGTTTTTTTGTTTTGTTGTTTAGATTCCTGTTAAAGGTGATATCATGTGGTATTTGTCTTTCACTGACTGGCTTGTTTGGCTTAGCATAATGCTTTCCAGCTCCATCCATGCTGTTGCAAAGGGTAGGAGCTCCTTCTTCCTTTCTGCTGCATAGAATTCCATTGTGTAAGTGTACCATAGTTTTTTGATCCATTCATTTACTGATGGGCATCTAGGTTGCTTCCAGCACCTAGCTATTGTAAATTGCGCTGCTATGAACATCAGGGTGCAAATGTTCTTTTGTACTGGTATTTCAGTGTTCTTAGGATATAGTCCCAGCAGTGGAATTGCCGGGTCAAAAGGCAGATCCATTTTTAGTTTTCTGAGGAAGTTCCATAACGTTTTCCATAGTGGTTGTACCAGTCTGCAGTCCCACCAGCAATGCACTAGGGTCCCCTTTTCTCCACAGCCTCCCCAACACTTGTTTGTTGCTTTGTTTATGATGGCCATTCTGACTGGTGTGAAGTGGTATCTCATTGTGGTTTTAATCTGCATCTCTCTGATGGCTAGCGATATTGAGCATCGTTTCATGTGTCTTTGGATTTTCTGTATGTCCTCCTTGGAGAAGTGTCTGTTCATTTTTTAATTGGGTTACTTGTCTTCTTAGAGTGGAGTCGTGTAAGTTCTTTATATATTTTGGAGATTAAACCCTTGTCTGAGGTATCATTGGCAAATATGTTTTCCCATACAGTTGGTTCTCTTTTTATTTTAATATTGTTTTCCTTAGCTGTGCAAAAGCTTTTAATTTTGATGAGGTCCCATTTGTTTATTCTTTCCTTTATGTCCCTTGCTCTAGGAGACAAGTCAGTAAAAAAGTTTCTGCATGAAATATCTGAGATTTTCCTACCTACATCCTCTTCTAGGAATTTAATGGTGTCACGCTTTATATTTAAGTCTTTTATTCACCTTGAATCTATTTTTGTATAAGGTGTAAGTTGGTGCTCGAGTTTCAGTTTTTTGCACGTGACTGTGCAGTTCTCCCAACACCATTTGTTGAAGAGGCTATTTTTATTCCATTTAATGTTGCTGCTTCCTTTGTCAAATATTAATTGACCATAGAGACTTGGGTTTATTTCTGGGCTCTCTGTTCTGTTCCATTGGTCCATGTGCCTGTTTTTATGCCAGTACCAGGCAGTTTTGATTACAGTGGCCTTGTGGTATAGTTTAGTGTCAGGTATTGTGATCCCTCCTACTTTACTCTTCTTTCTCAAAATTGCAGCAGCTATTCGGGGTCGTTTATGGTTCCATGTAAATTGTTGAAGTGTTTGTTCTATGTCTGTGAAATATGCCATTGGTACTTTAATAGGTATTGCATTGAATGTGTAAATTGCTTTTGGTAGTATGGACATTTTGATGATATTAATTCTTCCAGTCCATGAACACAGTATATGTTTCCATTTGTCTGTGTCTTCCTTGATTTCTCTCCTCAGTGTTATGTAGTTTTATGAATACAGGTCTTTTACCTCTTCAGTTAGGTTTATTCCTAGGTATTTTATTTTTCTTTTTGCTATTTCAAATGGGATTTTCTTCTTGATTCTGCTTCTGCTGTTTCATTGTTGGTGTACAGAAATGCCTTTGATTTCTGGATGTTGACTTTGTATCCCGCTGTTTTGCCAAATTCATTTATTAGGTCAAGCAGTTTTTTGGTGGAGTCTATAGGATTTTCTATGTACACTATCATGTCATCTGCAAACAGTGACAGTTTTGTTTCATCTTTTCCGATTTGGATTCCTTTTATTTCTTTTTCTTATCTGATTGTTGTGGCTAGAACTTCCAGTACTATATTGAATAGAAGTGGTGAAAGTGGACAGCCTTGTCTTGTTCCTGTTCTTAGTGGAAAAGATTATAATTTTTGCCCATTGAGTATAATGTTGGCTGTAGGTTTCTCATATATGGCCTTTATAATGTTGAGGGATGCACCCTCTATTCCCACTTTACTGAGTGTTTTTATTATAAATGGGTGCTGTACCTTATCAAATGCTTTTTCTGCATCTATTGATATGATCATGTGGTTTTTTGTCTTTGCTTTTGTTTATATGATGTATTACATTTACTGATTTGCAAATATTGTACCATCCTTGCATACCTGGAATGAATCCCACTTGGTCATGGTGTATGATCTTCTTAATGTACTGTTGGATGTGGTTTGCCAGTATCTTGTTGAGGATTTTAGCGTCAATGTTCATCAGCGATATTGGCCTGTAGTTTTCTTTCTTTGTTGTGTCTTTATCTGGTTTTGGAATTAAGATGATGTTGGCCTCATAAAAAGAGTTTGGGAGTCTTCCAACTTTTTGGATTTTTTGAAATAGTCTGTGAAGGATAGGGGTTAGTTCTTCTTTAGATGCTTTGTAGAATTCTCCTGTGAAACCATCTGGTCCAGGGCTTTTGTGTGTTGGGAGTTCTTTGATTACTGCTTCAATTTCTTTTGCTGTTATTGGTTTGTTCAGGCTTTCTGCTTCCCTTTTATTGAGTTTTGGAAGATTATATTTTTCTAGAAATTTGTCCATTTCATCTAGGCTTTCAAATTTCTTGGCATACAGTTCTTTGTAGTAATTTCTTACAATCCTTTGTATTTCTGTGGTATCTGTTGTAATCTCTCCTCTTTCATTTCTGATTGTGTTTATTTGGGTTTTCTCCCTTTTTACTTGATGAGTCTGCTTAAAGGCTTGTCGATTTTGTTTATCTTTTCAAAGAACCAACTCTTGGATTCATTGATCTTTAGAATTTTGCTTTTAGTCTCTATGTCATTTAATTCTGCTCTGATCTTGGTTATTTCCTTCCTTCTGCTTGCTTTGGGCTGCCTTTGTTGTTGTTCCTCGAGTTCTTGTAGACGTTGGGTTAGGTTGTTTGTTTGAAATGTTTCTAACTTTTTTAGGTGGGCCTGTATCACTATGAACTTCCCTCTCAGGACTGCCTTGGCTGTGTCCCATAAGTTTTGGGTTATTGTGAGTTTGTTTTCATTTGTTTCCAAAAACCGTTTGATTTCTTCCCTAATATCATTCTTGACCCATTCATTGTTTAATAGCATGCTGTTTAATCTCCATGAATTTGAGTGTTTTGGGTTTTTTTCCTTGGCGTTGGTTTCTAGTTTCAGTCCCTTGTGATCCGAGAAGTTGCTTGGTATGATTTCAATTTTTTTGAAATTGTTGAGCCTTGTTTTGTGTCCTATCATGTGGTCAATCTTTGAAAATGTTCCATGTACATTTGAAAAAAAATGTGTATTTAGCTTCTTTGGGATGGAGGGTTCTGTAAATATCAGTAAAGCCCATTTCATCTAGGGTATTGTTCAATGCCACAATATCTTTGTTGATATTTTGTTTGGAAGATCTGTCCAGTTTTGATAGTGGGGTGTTAAAATCTCCCACAATAATTGTGTTGCTGTCCATATCTTTATTGAAGTCCTCTAAGATTTTCTGTATGTATTTGGGTGCTCCTACGTTGGGTGCATATATATTTACAATATTTATGTCTTCTTCGTGGATTCTTCCCTTGAGTATTATGAAATGACCTTTTGGGTCTCTCTTTATGGACCTTCTTTGGAAGTCTATTTTGTCAGATATGAGTATTGCTACCCCGGCTTTTTTTTCCTCTCCATTTGCTTGGAAAATTTGTTTCCAGCCCTTCACTTTCAACCTGTGCAGATCTTTTATCCTGAGGCGGGTCTCTTGTAGACAGCATATGTGTGGGTCATGTTTTCTTATCCAATCAGCTATTCTATGTCTTTTGATTGGAGCATTTAATCCATTTACATTTAAGGTTATTATTGATGGGTACGTTTTCATTGCCTTTTATGTACGTGTGATCCTCTCTCACTCTCTCTTTTCCTTTCTTTCCTTAAAGCAGTCCCTTTAGCATCTCTTGCAGAGCTGGTTTAGTAGAGGTGTATTCTTTTAGACTTCTTTTGTCTGAGAAGCTTCTTATTTGGCCTTCTATCTTGATTGAGAGCCTTGCTGGGTAAAGTAGTCGTGGTTGCAGGCCTTTGGTTCTCATTACTTGGATTATTTCTTGCCATTCTCTTCTCAATTGGAGTGTTTCCATTGAGAAGTCAGCTGTTAGCGTTATTGGGGCCCCCTTGTATGTTACTTCCTGTTTCTCCCTTGCTGCCTTTAAGATTCTCTCTTTGTCTTGAAATTTTGCCATTTTAATTATGATGTGTCTTGAGGTGGGTCTCTTTGGGTTCCTCTTGATTTGGACTCTGTGTTTCCTGGATTTGTGTGACTTTTTCTCTCATCAAATTAGGGAAGTTTTCCATCATTTCTTTTTCAAATAGGTTTTCTATCCCTTGTTCTTCTTCTTCTCCTTCTGGTATCCCTATTATACGGATATTATTACATTTCATATTCTCTTGCATTTCTCTTAATCCCTCTTCATTTTTTCTGGGCCTCTTTTCCTTTTCTTGCTCTTTCTGGGTGTTTTCTTCTACTTTGTCCTCTAGCTCGCTGGTCTGATCTTCTGCTTCATGGATCCTGCTTTTCATTCCTTCTACTGTGTTCTTCAGTTCAGAAATTGTATTCTTCATTTCCTCTTGGCACTTGTTGAGAGTTTCTATTTCCTTTTTTATGCTGGTGTAGTTTTCATTGAGTTCATTGTAGCTTCCCTGTAGTTTCTCGTAGCTCATTGTGAGCTCATTGAGCTTCCTGACAATCACTGCTTTGAACTCAATATCTGATAGTTGAATTGCCTGTATTTCATTTAGCATTCTTTCTGAGGCTTCCTCCTTTCCTTTCATTTGGGGATTATTTCTTTGTCTTCCCATTGTTTGTGAGACTCTTCTTGTTCGCCTCAGCTTCTTATATTGATCTGCTCTGGCTCCCTGGGTTTATGTTGTGAACTTCTTTAGTAGAGTAGCAGTGAGTTTCAGTGGTGCTGTTTCCTTGATCCCCCAAGCTCACTGGTCTTGGGCTGTCGTTTAAGTTGGCTTTGTGTTTGCCTTTGGGTTTTGATTGTTGTTGAGTCTTTCTTTGGTGGTTCCTTCCCACCAGCTGGTTAAATGTGGGTCACTCTGTCCACCACCTTCTGTATTTTGTTATGCTGGTGAGGGCAGGTTGTGTTGAAGCTGGTTCTTCTGTGTGTACAAGGTTTAAAGAAATCTTGTTCAGTTGTTTGTATTGGGTACTGTCTCTACTGTTTAGTTGTTTTTCCAGATAAGTCCTGGATTGAGGTTTGTGTGGTTACTACTCCCTCCTTCACCTTCTTCTGCTGTTATCTGTTAGTGGTTCCTTTGTTGTTGGGTTTCCTCTTCCAGTGGGTATCCTGGTGTTCACCTCCTCCACCTATTCTTTTTTGTCATCAGTCTGAGGGGAAGGCAAAATGGTTTAAGACAGCAACAGAGAATTCTATGTTATTTACAGTAGTAGCAAGTAGGGAAGATATAGGAGATCCTTTCACTATGTATAGTGTTAACCGTGGTCTTCCACCCAGCTAGCTGATTTTTAGAAAGGATGGAAAGAAGATAAGACTCTTGTTGGGGGAGGAAGGATTGTGAGTTGGTTCTATAAAGCAGGGAGGTTGTGGGTGGTCAGATTCCGGGGTAAGGTGAGAGTAAAGGATAGTAAATAGGTGTAGTGTGTGAGAGAATAGAGTTAACCACTACAGTAGTAGAGTTCAGGAAACTTTGAAATGGGCTAAGATCTGGGGGGGGGGCGTTGTTGTGAAGTAATTACATTTGCATGGAACAGCAGTTATTTACAATAATATTATGGCAACATTCATATGGCAGAGTATATTAGATCTAGGTAACAAGAATAGGGAGTACAGAACATCGAGTAGTGTGCTGATGGGACACCGGTGAGTTAAAGGACAGTAGATTAGTAATACTGTATAGAAAGCGATATCAGGGGAAAGCTGTCAGGTCATAGAATATATCCAGCCTAGCAAAGCAGGCTATACAAAAAGAAGAGGGATATAAAAATACTGTTAAAAAAAAGATGTAGGAACACTGGAAAAATAATAATAATACAAATATGCAATAACTTGCAGGTTCTCTGTAATAGCAGAGTGACATTTATCTCACTGTCCCAGCTGTTGTGATGCCCCTTCTTTGGGTTCAACTTTGGTCTTTTCACTGATCCAGGATTTTGTCTCACTTGTAGTTATTTAGGAAAAAATTTAAAAAAGTAAAAAATAGAAAAGGCAGACGAAGGAAGGAAGAAGAGATAAAAATGGAGGACAGGAAGGAGGAAGGAATAAAACAAGAAATCAGGTAAGAGAGGAAAAAGAAATCAAAAGAGAATAAAAACAATAAAACTTAAAAAATTAAAAATTGTTAAAAAAATAGAATCAAATTAAAAAGTCTCTTGATTTCAAAGTGGCCAAACCGGTTTTTCTGGTGTTGCTGGCTGAGGCAGGCTGAAGGATGATTTGTTTGGCTTTTCTTCCTTGGCCTTTGGAGTTCGCACTGGCTCCTCAGTTTTGGGCCCTGGGTGTGGGAATCAGGACTTTCCCCAGGGTTACTGCTGTGGGCTGGTGTGCGGGGATGCTCTCCTTGCAGGCGCGCCCATGGCCGGTGCGCCCGTCTGCTGGTGTGCCAGTGGCCCGGTGTGCCTGTGCCGGCGCGCCCATAGCTGCAGGGAGGCTGGAGCCACTGATCACTTTAGGAGAATTCCCCAAACAGTGTCTGTGTCTACTCACTCCTTCCTCTTGAGAAATTCCTCCCGATCAAGCCCACTGCTCCCCACAGTGGCCTGGCTTCTCTCACCGCCAAACGCTCCAGCCAGACTGGTGACCATGGGAGTCCAGGTCCAGGTCCGCTGCGCGACTCAGCCCCTCCCGTGTCCACAGCCTCCAAAGGTGCTCACAGCCCCCATGTGTTTGCCAGCACCTGGATTCCTCCCAGAGCTGCTCAGACCTTGCTCGGCTGGGGAGGGAGCAGTTGACCTGGCTCTCTCCCAAGGACCCTATGGTAAACCCAGCAGCGGCCCTGGGCCTGGGGCTGCAGCCCCGGGACCACAGGCTTGTCCTGGGACCCTACCTTGTTGCAGCACTCCCCTTAGGATCTGTTCTTTGTTCTTTCGGTTCTGCCACAATCCTTGGTCCTCTGTTTTCAAAAATGCTGAAATATGTTGGTTGCTTGCCTTTCTACTCCATAGATCTGTCAGGATTTTCTCCCCTGAGCAGAGGAAAGCTGAATCTGCTCCTTCCTACTCCGACACCATCTTCAGAAATGCTGACCGCTGTATTTCTCTGTCAAGTGTTCTTTTATGTTTTTCAGTGCTGTTTCATAATTCTTTCCTTAAAGTGTCTCTATAGCTTTTGATCTTTTTAGTCCAAGGTAGTAAGGTGAATTATTAAAATATTTTCATGATATTCTAAATAGGGTTGTTTCTTCATTTACACTTTCTAATTTGTTATGGCTTGTATTTATTCTTACATATAGATATTGTACCCCAAAACCTGCTAAGTTTACTTAGTATTTCTAATAATTTATCTTCTTTTCCCACTTTCATGTCTTCTTTATTTATTTTTGTCTCATTACATTGTACCTTCTAGCACAGTGTTGAATTATTTCAGTGGTAACAAGAATAGTTGCCTTTTAAAATATTTTAATTAAAATGCTTTCTTAGTTTCATCCTAAATTTGATGTTTGACTAATCAGTGTCAGAAAGTTATCTTCCAATTTTGATAATGATATGTACATGATTTTAAAAATTATAAATGAGTGTTAAATTGGTTCAAATATTTTTTCTTTATATTTTCTGATAAAATGTATTTTTTTGTTGTTTAGTCTATATATGTAGTCACTATTCTCAGTAGAATTTCTGATATTGGACAGTTTTTACATTCCTGGGATAAATTCTACTTGACCATGATCTATTGTTATTACTGTTTTAAGGTATTGCTAGATTTAATTGACCAAACATTTATTAAGGAATTTTGAAGCTATATGACATATATTCATAAATAAGATTAATCTATAATTATATTTTCTTATTTTCTCCTTGAACAATCTTAATATCAAGCTTACTAAAACTATCAAATTCATGTTAGGAGGAATAAAACAATCCATGAATTAATGGAAGACAAAGCTGTGGAACTTTCACACAAAACCAAACTGGGTAAAAAATATATAAGGAAAGAAAATATAAGAAAATCAGAGGATTGCCCTAGGAAGTAAAATATTTGAATAATAGGAATCCTATAAGGAGAGAAAACTATGAAAGGAGGAGGAATTAATTCAAAGAAGTGATTCAAGATGATTTTCATTTCCAATAACTAAAGAACATGAGTTTCCAGATTGAATGAGCCTACTAGGAACAATATGTGGGAAGAGACCCACAAAAGGGTACATCATAGTGAAATTTCAAAACATTAGCAATAGAAAGATAGTTGTAAGAGCCTTCAGGTAGGAAAAAAGTAGATTACTTAGAAAGGATCAGGAATCAAAATGACATCTGACTTCTCAATAGCAACATGGACAACTACAAAATCATGTAGGAATTCCTTTGAAATTCTGAGAGAAAAATATTTTCCACTTAGAATTCTATACCCTGTCAAAAATAGCAGCCAAGCAAGAGACTAGAATAAACATGTTTAGATATGTCAAGTTGAAGAATTTAACTTCCATGTACCTTTTTTGGAGGGATATACTGAAAGATACGTTCCACCAAAACAATACCAGTAAAATAAAGCAAAATTTAATGTAAAAATAGGGGTGGGGTAAGGTGAAATCACCAAGATTTCTAGGGCAGGAAGCCCTAGACCCTTCTTCCTCCCACAAACACACTGACTTAGCAACAACTCACAGGCATATTCCATCTGTGAAGAATCAGAAACCAAATGAATCTCTTATATCCCAGCAGAATATAAACACAGACTCACTGCAGATGCTGAGGAGATTTAGGACACCCTTACACTGGAGACCCTGCCCTCAGCGCAGCACCATAAGATCAGAAAGACACTCCCTAGCTCCCAACCTCGCCTAGTGTCCAGCTATTCTGAGGGGGATCCCTGAGGACTAGCTTCTATTTTGGTGGTCTTGGAGCTCTGATGAGTCCAGTACAGACCAGCTGCCCAGGGGCAAATGAAAGTTGTACCTTAGGCTGGTAGGTGCCATTGATTCTCATTCCTGCTCAGCATAGGGTGAGGAAATGAAAAATCCCAGCTTATAGCTTCCCCTCTATGGAGGGCAAAAGTTGAACAAAATGTCCAGTATCCCAATTTCTCAGGGGCTACCCAAAGAACTAGCATTTTGTCTTGCTAGTCCAGAAGCACTGATGGGTCCAGTACATTGTAGCCACCAGAGTAGAACACAAGCAGTGGCTTGAGCTAGTAGCTATCATAGCAACCTCCACCCCCAATGTTTCCTTCCTAGAATCTATAGTCTCTTTGACCTAATTTTATTTTATTTTTATCTTGTCCTGGCTAATGCCTGTTGCTTTTTACAGACTGTATTTTGGGCTATAGAGATTTACATTGAGAAGATTATCCAGCAATGTTCATGAAGTTCATTGTAAATCCATATTCCCTAGTCTCATTATATTTAAGAATCCTTGTATTTTAATAGACTCCCTATCCCAATACCCAATTACCATTCCAGACTTTTTAGATGTGGCCTCCTACTTGATACATGCATGTGTGTTCCCTGAAAGTCTATGCTTTCCACTTCAAGAGCTCTCTCTTCCTCTCTTCTTTTTCTTTTTCCTCTTCCTCTTCCCCTCATCCTCCTCCTTCTCCAACCCCCCCCCCCCACTTCTCTTCTTTTTTGATTAGCTTCTCTCTTGGAAGACAGAAAAGTTTCCTTTCATTCCCAAGGCAAATATCTTTGTCTTTCCCTTACTCCTCTTTTGGGACCATACTTCATCAATTATAAACTTCTCTGAGAATTTTTAGGCCCTCTTTTCCTGGTTTCTTTTCTTCCATTTGCACTTGAAAGCCAATATAACACAGTGTATACAAATATACACTCTGGAGTCAGAATACCTAAACTTGAGCCTGAATTCTACTACTTAAGTGGTGTCTGAGAATAAGTCACCTAGCTTTTCTGAGCTTTCAATTTCTGTCTATAAACAAACAGGATTGTTTCAAACCATAAAGTGAAATAATCTACATAAAGTGCTTAGCAGAATGGCTGGATAACGTAAGATATTATTAGAGATTATGCTAAACATTATGATTTTGATCAAAATGATGAATTTCAGTTTTCCCCTGACCTAGAACAACTCTCCCTCTTCCCTGGTATCTCCCCATTACCCTTTTTTTAAGATTGTATTTATTTATTTATTTATTTATTTTTAGAGAGGGAAGGGATGGAGAAAGAGAGAGAGAGAGAAACATCAATGTGCGGTTGCTGGGGGCCGTGGCCTGCAACCCAGGCATGTTCCCTGACTGGGAATTGAACCTGCGATGCTTTGGTTTGCAGCCTGTGCTCAATCCACTGAGCTACACCAGCCAGGGCACCATTACCTTTAATTACAATAGGATTTTTAGGCCCTCTTTTCCTGGTTTCTTTTCTTCCACTTATACTTGAAAGCCAGTATAGTGTGTACAAGTACAGACTCTGGAGTCCGAATACCTAAACTTGAGCCCAAATTCTACTACTTAAGCACTGTTTCTATTCCCACGAACCCCTTTTTACTTAACCACAGACTTCCGTTCTCAGTGTTGGACTAGAACTGCTCTCTTGATGAGGCTGAATCTTTGTGGTTCTAGTCCAGTGCTCAATCACCTGTACCAAAATACCTCCTGTCAAATATGCTGGCTGATTCCACTGGAATGTTTTTTTCAATTCTACAAAATCTATCTGGATCTAAAAGACAGGTCTTAATAGTTGTCATTATGTAGGTTATCAGAAAAGACAAAGTAGCCCTTCAACAGAAAAAATGACATTTAATTTCTCAAGTATCGTTTCTTGAAGTACTATAATCCAGTGCTTCTGACCTGATTTCAAATCATTCTTATTCACTCCTCCACTGTTGTCAGTCTTATCACCCTTAGTCTACATTATGCTCTCCTAAAAAAATTAAAATAAAATATTTCATAACACTCTACAAAAATTGAGGATTCATGAATCCATCATTATTATAATATGACTTTTTGTGGGGGTAGGCATGCACCTGAAACCATTGAACTGAATCAAACTTGGGTCATATGGTCCTTTTCTTTGAAAATTGACCTTTAGGCCCTAGCTGGTGTGGCTCAGTTGGTTGAGTACCGGCCTGCAAACCAAAGGGTCTCTGGTTCGATTCCTGGCCATAGTGTATGCCTGGGTTGTGGACCAGGTCCCCAGTGGTGGATGCACAAGAGGCAACCACACACTGATGTTTCTCTCCCTCTCTTTCTCCCTCCATTCTCCTATCTCTAAAAATAAATAAATAAAATCTTAAAAAAAAGAAAATTGAACTTTAGTTTCATATATAGCTTCCTTGAGAAGGTGCTGAAATTTCACCATAGCAGAGAAGTAGAAGGCCCTCCTTCAGACAGCAGAGAAATCTAATATTAAAGTCTAATAAGGAAATCTGGGCAGATGAATCCCAAGGAGAAGATGATGTTGATCTGGTTGAGTGCACTGCAGAATTAAAACTTGATTGGAAGTCACCATGCTTCAGGGAGCAGGACCAGCAAAGGCTTAGAGCATTATGTGAGGATCAATATTAGAAGAATAAAATAATTGAATTAGCAAATCCTCAAGACAAATAGGCTAAAGACAGCAATGGGCAGCAAAGCTCTGAATGACTTACGAACATTAGCAAGAATTAGGAAAGGAAATGGTCCCACATCTTCTGGAGTTAGTTCTGCTAACACTATGGCTGGACTGAATGCACCTTGCTCTAGAACTGAAACTGCTACTTCTGTTGCCCTCAGGCTGATTATTTCAGATCTAAGAGTGGTGAGCAATCTAAATTCAACCTCTTTTAATGAAAAAAGCAAAGGATTTCTTTTCATTTCTGTCTTAGCCACTTACTAATTGTGTGGCCTGGGCAAAGTACTTAAGCCCCCATTCCTCATCAGTAAAATGGGGGAAAAAGGGAATTCCTATACTTTTGGAATATTGTACTGCTAAAATGAGATGATGTATGTAAATGCCTAGCACAGTGCCTGGCACATAGTTGGGGCTCAATATCTGTTAATTACCTTTATTTTTTCCTATTGCTTCCCAATATTTTTATTTAGTATCACCACCCTCAGATTGTATATTGTATAGAAAAGAAATAAAAGTGTTAGAAACTGATGGCTATTTTTTTTGTTTCTTTGTTACAAAAATCAAGAGACTCTGAAAAAGTTGGAAGGACTGCCTGAAACAAATTTGTGAATTATCAGTGATTCCATTATACATACTTATATCATTTTATTTAAATAATTAGGTGATTATACATTGCATTGTTTTAAACTAAGGTGGTTGAATGTTGACTGGCTATCTTATTTATTGAAATAGTTCTTATTAAGCGCCCATCAAAAAGAGTGATTAAAGATAAAATAAACTGCCCTGGCTGGTGTGGCTCAGTGGATTGAGTGTGGGCCTTCAAACCAAAGGGTCACTGGTTTGATTCTCAGTCAGGGCACATGCCTGGGTTGCAGGCCATGTCCCCAGTAGGTGGCACGTGAGGCAACCACACATGGATGTTTCTCTCCTTCTCTTTTTCCCTCCCTTCTCCTCTGTCTAAAAATAAAATAAATAAAATCTTTCAAAAAATAAAAAATAAAACAAACTATCTGTTATACTACCTCAATTAACTTGGAGACAAAAAAGTAAATGCAATTTATAATAGGAAAGACTTCAGGGGAGAGAGGCTGGAGATTGAGTTCAATCACTCATGCCTATATAATGAAGCCTCCATAAAAATCTAAAAGAGGGGTTCAGAGAACTTCTGAGTTGGTGAACACTGGAAGATTTGGGGAGAATGGGGCACCTGGAGAGGAATTAGAAGCACTGCACCTTCTCCTCATACCTTGACTTGTGCATCTCTTTCATCTGGATGTTCATATACATATATCCTTAACATACCCTTCAATAAACTGTTAAAGATTAAGAAAGTTTTTCCCTGAGTCCTGTGAGCTGCTCTAGCAAATTAATTGAACACAAGGTGGGAGTTGTTGGAACCTATAATATATAGCTGGTTGATAAGAAGCACCTGGATTTGGGACTTGTGTCCAAAGTATGTGTATGAGTGGGAGTAGGGGCAGTCTAGTAGGTTGAACTTTTAATCTATGGGATTTGATGTTATCTCCCCATAGATAGTGACAGAATTAAGTTGAATTGTAAGACACCCAGATGATGTCCTTGGTGTCTGGAGCATTACTTGGTGGTGGTATATATGGGGGAAGCTCACACATCCATGGATTGGAAATGGATGCAGAACCTAAAGGCATACCTTCATGTGCTTTAGTTTTCTTTTTCACACATATACTTTAAGCTGCCTGGGAATAGAAGTAATGTCATTCCCTTTCCTATAGCATTTTGCATAGCTCCAGGAATATATTAGTTGCTTAATGCATGCTGATCAGACATTAAATTGGTTCTAAGTTTTGTTCTGGTGCAGTGTGTGTTTTTTTGTTGGTTTGTTTATTTAACTGCAGTTCATTTCCCTACCTTCCTGTTTGAAATATCTAAAAAAATTGGTATGTTTTACATATAGGCCCATAGCTTCATAGTTCAAGGAGACTAGCAAGAAACTGGTCCATTTCATACCTTTGTGGGGAGATGAATTGTTTCAGTATAGATTTGGCCAGTAACTAATATCCACAAAGAGCTGTTGGTGTGTTCATACCTCTGGGACACAGAACCCACCAGCTATTTTAGCTTTATTTTTTTTTCATTTTTTTCTTTTTCATTTTTTATTATGCTACTACAGTTGTCCCAGTTTTGTTATTACCTTTATCCTCCTCCTCCCTGCACCCCCACCCTCCAGCACCCATCCACCACTTATTTTATGTCCATTGGTTGTGTATATAAGTTCTTTGGCTTCTTCATTTCCTATACTATTCTTAATCTCCCCCCATCTATTTTGTGCCTACCTATTATGCTTCTTATTCCCTATACCTTCTCCCCAAATCTCCCCCATCCCCACTGATAACCTTCCATGTGATCTCCATTTCTGCGGTTCTATTCCTGTTCTAGATGTTTGCTTAGTTTTTGTTTTTTAGGTTCAGTGGTTGATAGTTGTGAGTTTGTTGTCATTTTACTGTTTGTATTTTTGATCATCTTCTTTTTCTTAGATAAGTCCCTTTAATATTTCATATAATAAGGGCTTGGTGATGATGAACTCCTTTAACTTGACCTTATCTGGGAAGCACTTTATCTGTCCCTCCATTCTAAATGATTGCTTTTCTGGATAGAGTAATCTTTGATGTAAGTTCCTTGTCTTTCATGACTTTGAATAATTCTTTCCAGTCCCTTCTTACCTGTAAGGTTTCTTTTGAGAAATCAGCTGGTAGTCTAATGGGCACTCCTTTGTAGGTAACTGTCCCCTTATCTCTTGCTGCTTTTAAGATTCTCTCCTTATCTTTAATCTTGGGTAACTTAATTAAAATGTATCTTGGTGTGTTCTTGCTTGGGTCTAATTTCTTTGGGACTGTCTGGGCTTCTTGGACTTCTTGGAGGTCCATTTTATTCACCAGATTAGGGAAATTTTCCTTCATTATTTGTTCAAATAAGTTTTCAATTTCTTGCTCTTCCTCTTCTCTTTCTGGCACTTCTATGATTCAGATATTGGAGCATTTAAAGTTGTCCTAGAGCTTTCTCAGCCTGTCCTCATTTTTTAAAAATTTTTGTTTCTTCATTCTGTTCTGGTTGGATGTTTATTCCTTCGTTTTGTTTCAAATCCTTGGTTTGAGTCCCAGATTATTTCCCTTCACTTTTGGTTCCCTGTTTTGTATAACCTTCATTTCTTCCTTCATTTTGCGACTGAGCTCAATAATTTCCATGAGCATCCTGATTACCAGTGTTTTGAACTCTGCATCAGATAGGTTGGCTATCTCCTTATCACTTAGTTCTTTTTCTGGGGTTTTGATCTGTTCTTTCATTTAGGCCATATTTCTTTGTCTTGGCACACTTGTTATGTTGTAAGGGGTGGAGCCTTAGATATTCACCAGGGTGGGGCAACCCTCTTTACTGTGTTATGGCGCTGTCTGTGGGGGATGGGTCAGAGAGGGAACAATGCCACTTGCTGGCTCTGTTCTAGGCCTACTTTCTGTCACTTCCCTCACTTTCCAGAAGTGGACTGTGGTTTTTCAGAGAACCCACCAGCTATCAGCTTTATTCTGAGGACTGTAATTAAGTCAAGAACAGAAGACCGCATGTGGTTGGGCTCATATGTGTGGCCACAGTCTACAGGCAAAGTGACTCAGTGGTCTGTGTGGCTTGCAGTCCTCAGCTGGAGTTAGCGCCAAGTGGTTGCCTCAGGGTTGATGCCAAAGATGAATAAGGGTACTAGAGTTCCTGAGTCTAGTCTTTCCCTGATTTCTGCTTTCAGAAAGCTCTAGCCCAGGATTTCTTCCCCTTGTCATGCATCAGATTCATCTGGGTGAGTGGCTGAGTCTTTCAGTTTTCTGCTTATAATCTGTTGTGAGATGGAATACCAGATAACCAAGCTGTTTGAGTTTCTGCATCCAATTATTCAGTAAAGACATTTGTTCAACTCTAGATAAGTGAAGTGCTTAATTTTTTTATCCTCCATTTAAAAAATTGTTTATAAATTCACTACAAGGTTGTAGCAAGAGGTTTACAGTTTGGGACATTTCCTCTCCCCATATTTTGGTATTTTTTATGAAAAAAATTCTCAGATTTTAAAACAAATTTGTAAATTTTTCTCTTGTGTGAGCTATATGTTCCATCAAAGTACTTATTTTTTTCCCAGAGGACATGAAGGAACAACATAATTTGAAACCTTTTATAAGACATCCTGTATTTCTAAGAGAAAAGAATAGTTGAATTGTGTCTTAAAGTAATTGCAGGTGACAAAACATCTAATAAATTTCATTTTCCTGAGCAACATAGAAATATGGATTGATTGGGCTCACCAAGAAAAATGATTCTTTACTAAATGTTGATGACTAATCTGTACTTTACGTATGCTTGAAAGGGCATTTTGACTGACTTTGCCTACAAACAAGTCCGCATTGGAATATGTTAGATCCTGCCTCTCCTTGGCATGGTAAATAGAAACACACCCATATTAAGGTGTCAGGTCCCATTCAAAGACCCCATTCAATGTACCTCATTATTATCACAATGGATATTTTATGACCTGTCCTCTGCATATAAACCTGGATAGTGAGGACAAATTACTCCTCTTCCTTATTTTATAATTTTACACATGCGGATTTCAAGACTCAAAATGGTTAAGTATGCTCTTGCTCAAAATCATACATTTATTTTGCTTCAATTTTGTAATGTTTACTTACCATTTATATCTCAATATTTTCCTTTAAATGACTGCCTTTTTATTTGTGTTGTCCTGTTTCTGTTGAATATTGATATTTATATTCCTTTAAATCTCTTTTTTAGTATTTTTATGTCCAAAATGATCATTTCTATTATAAAATAATTTGAAGTTGTGAGAAATAATTACCTATGTTTTCTTCTGGCTTTATTTGCAGTATTTGTTGTATTACATGTTACTTTTTAGTCTACTTCTTATATAGTATAGTGGTGTTAAATGAGGTTTGGTTCTAAATATAATATTATTTTCTAAATAATTGTGTAGAAAAAATTATTGAAGAATCAATTATTTTACTCTTATTTGAAATAGCACTTTATTTTAAATCATTTTATATTAAATTCCTTTTCAGGGCTTCTATTTTGTTTTATTGATCAGATATTCTATTCCTACAATAATGTTATAATTTTAACTTCTTAGATTTATGATGTATGAGTATCTGGTAGTGCAAATTTTTCCTTACTATATTTTCCCCCAAATTTTCACACATATTCTCATTCTTTTATTTATAATTAATGGATGTTGGTATCCATTTGTCAATTCAAAATAATTAAAGTAGTGTTGATTGGGAATTGATTTACATATATACATTAGGTTGTGGAGAATGAGCAAATTCACTATATTGAGTACATAAATTGTATGTTTCAATGTATTTCTCTACAGTTATTTTATGCTTTACAATTATGTATTTTTGTTTGGGTACTCTCTCTTTTTTCCTTGATGAGTCCAGTTAAAGGTTTGTCAACTCATTTATCTTTTCAAAGAAACAGCTCTTGGATTCATTGATCTTTTTTATCATTTTTAAAAGCCTATCACATTCATTTCTGCTCTGATATTTATTATTTACTTTTTTCTACTCATTTTGGGCTTTGTTTTTCTTTTTCAAGTTACTTTAAGTGTGAAAGTAGATTGTTTATTTGAGCTTTTTCTTGTTTTTTTTTTTTTGAGATAGGCTTGTAATACTATGAATTTCTCTTTTAGGATTGTTTTCCCAGTGTCCCGCTGATTTTAGATTGTTGTGTCCTCATTTGCATTTGTTTGAGAGTATCTTTTGATTTCTTCCTTGATTTCAGTGTATACCCAGTTGTTGTTTGATAACATTTATTTAGCTTCCATGTCTTTCTGTATTTTTCAGTGTTCTTCATGTGATTGATTTCTAGTTTCATAGCATTGAGATCAGAGAAGATGCTGGATATGATTTCAATCTTCTTAAATTTATTGAGACTTGTTTTGTGTCCTAACATGTGATCTATCCTAGAAAACTTTCCCTGTGCACTTGAAAAGAATGTGTATTCTGCTTCTGTTGGATACAGTACTCTGAAGATATCCGTCAAATCCATGTGCTTTAGTGTGTCATTTAGGGCTGCTATCTCCTTGTTGATTTCCTGTTTGGAAGATCTAATCATTGAAGTCAATGAGGTGTTAAAATCCTGAACTATCACTGTATTGCTGTTGATCTCTCCTTTTATGTCCATCAAGATTTGCTTCACATATTTAGGTACTCCTGTGTTGGGTGCCTAAATGTTTACTAGGGTTATATCCTCTTGTTGGATTATTCCCTTTATCATTATGTAGTGTACTTCTTTATGTCTTACAAAGGGTTTGCTTTATGAAGAAGATAAAGGAAAAAAACAGAGAAATATAGTTAAAATGGTGATAAATGCATATCTGTCAATAATCATTTTAAATGTAAATGGCTTAAATGCTCCAATCAAAAAACACAGGGTAGCATAAATTCATAAGATATAAATTGATAAGAAAACAAGACCCATGTATATATGCTGTCTCCAAGACAGCAACCTCAGAATGAAAAACACACATAGTGTAAAAGTAAAGGGATGTAAAAAGATATTTAATGAAAATGGAAAGGAAAAAAGCTGGAGTAGCAATACTTGTATCTGACAAAATAGTCTTTAAAACCAAGATTACAATTATATACTTTAAAAAATATCTTGTGAATTTAATAGTATGTTCCATGTGAAATTTATTTTCATAGATTTTCAGGAATATAATATCATTCATAAATAGTGATAATTTTGTTTCCTATTTTCTGTATGTCATTTGTTTTTATTATCTCAATTTCTTCATCTGTGAAATGGACATAAAAATAGTATTTATGGTTAAGATTATTGTGAAAATTAAAAGATATTAATCACATAAAACAAGTAATACTATTATCTTATATATGGTAAGTCCTTATAAATATTGTTATTGCTTTTGTTATCATTGATGCTGTTACACATTTTTTGGCAACTTGGGAAAAATATTGAAAACATTGGGATAATCCATTTTAAGGGTATTTACAATGTAGATAAATTACATCATGTTAAGAAAGTATGCCTCTATTTCTAGTTTATTTGGAAATTTCAAAATCAGTAGGCCTTTAATTTTATCAAATACTTTATTTTTCTCTCTTTGGTGATATTTATCTGGTTTTCCTCATTTGGCTTTTTAATTTGATGCATTATATTAGTAGACTTCCTCATGTTGAAAAATCCTTGGGATCTCCATTTCCTGGGATTGTCATAGTATCTTTTGCTTTTAATATACCAATAAATTTGTTTTATCATTATTTTAATTAGGATTCATATCCACATTATCAATGAGATTTATCTCTAGCTTTTTTTCTCTGAGCCTCTTTGTCAGACTTTAGTATCAGGGTTATGTTCTCTTCAAAAAATTACATGAAAATCTGTTCATATTTTTCTGTGCTTTGAAACACTATGTAAATTGCAAAGTGTTGTTTATTGTCATTTAAAATAACTGGAATACATTTCAAGAGAGCAGTTATACTTTTAAAAAGTAAATTAGATTATATCCCTTCTCAGTTTAAAATTTACTGCTCTTGGAATCACCCTGCAAACTCTTGCTATGAACCTGCATGAGGTGGCTGCTCCTGATCATAGGAGCATCACATCTCACCATGCTTTCCCAAGTTCACTCTGAAAGAAGCCAGTGAGGCTCTAGCTTGTTTTTTCCAATGTGCCCTGCTCCTTCCCATCACAGGACTTTTGTGCTTGTCATGACCTTCACCCTTAGTGCATTCTGCCCCTCTCCCAATTCTTCACATTCTCATCTTTCAAGTGTTTCAGCTTCAATAAAACCTCCTACAAAAGTTAGCCTTTGAAAATAGGTCACCCAGTTTTTCTCTATCATGATATCCTATCTATAATGACTTCTTTTGTTTTTTTATATATTTATTTATTCATGTGCTCAATCATTTCCTTATTAAGTGCCCATCTTTCACCATTGGAGTTTAAGATCTACTTTTTTTTTCATCCTAGATTTCTTCTTATACAACTTTTTACCATTTGCATTCAAATTTTACAGTCATATTTATATCCTTTTGGTGACTTCATGTTTTATTCAGTTTCATGAGAAGTGGAAGTACTGTTAACTTTGAAATAGCCTTTGCTTGACTTAACCATTTGGCTTCATTGCTAGGTGGGTTAGAATAATATGTAGTCAAGTACTGTTTTTTTAAAGTATTTTTTATTGATTATACTATTACAATTTTCCCAATTTTCCCCCTTTATCCCCTCTCCATCTAGCCCCCCCTGAACCTGCCAGCATTCTCCCCACTACTTAGTTCATGTTCATGGGTTGTATATATAAGTTCTTTGAGTCCTCTGTTTCCTATACCATTTTTATCTTTCTGCATCTATTTTATGACTACTAACTGTGCTTCTTCTTCCCTGTACCTTTCCCCACCTATCCCTCCCTTCCCCCTTCCCATTGGCCTCCCTCTGTGTGATGTCCATTTATTTGATTCTGTTCCTGTTCTGTTTGTTTGCTTAGTTTTTCTTTTCATTGTTTTTTTCCTTTCTTTTAGGTTCATTTGTTGATAGTTGTGAGTTTGTTGTCATTTTATTGTTCGCATTTTTATCTTCTTTTTCTTAGGTAAGTCCCTTTAATGTTTCATATAATAATGGCTTTGTGATGATGAACTCCATTAACTTGACCTTATCTGGGAAGAACTTTGTCTGACCTTTCATTGTAAATGAAAGCTTTGCTGGACAGAGTAATCTGGGATGTAGGTCCTTGCCTTTCATGACTTCAAATACTCCTTTCCAGCACCTTCTTGCCTGCAAGGTTTGTTTTGAGAAATCAGCTGATAGCCTTATTGGAACTCCTTTGTAGGTAACTGTCTCCTTTGCTCTTGCTGCTTTTAGGATTTTCTCTTTGTCTTTAATCTTGGATAACTTAATGATGATGTGCCTTGGTGTGTTCCTCTTTGGGTCAGACTTCTTTGGGACTTTCTGGGCTTCCTGGACTTTCTGGAAGTCTATTCCCTTTGCCAGATTGGGGAAATTTTCCTTCATTATTTGTTCAAATAAGTTTTCAATTTCTTGCTGTTGTTCTTTTCCCTCTGTCACCCCTATAATTCAGATATTGGAATGTTTCAGGTTGTCCCAGAGAATTCTTAGTCTTTTCATTTTTTTGGATTCTTGTTTCTTTGTTCTGATCTAGTTGGATGTTTATTTCTTCCTTTTGTTCCAAATTGTTGCTTTGAATCCTGGTTTCCTTCCCATCACTGTTGGTTCCCTGAATATTTTGCTTTGTTTCATTTTAGGTATCTTTCATTTGTTGTTTCATTTTTCGACCAAGTTCAATCAGTTCTGTGAGCATTTTGATTACCAAGGCTTTAAATTCTCCATCAGATAGGTTGTCTATCTCCTCATCACTTAGTTTTGAGTGTTTGCTGTGTTCTTTCATTTGGACCATATTTCTTTGTCTCAGCTCATCTGCTGATTTGTAAGGGATGGGGCCTTAGGTATTCACCCAAGTGTGGCAACCCTCTTTGCTGCCTGTGGGGGAGGGGCCAGAGCATTAACAATGCAGCTTGCGTGCTCATCTCTAGTGCACTTTGCAACAGACTCTTGTGTGAGACTGGAAGTATCTCCTACCGTGGCAACCCCGGCCTAGCCCACAGTCAACTCTGAGTCTCAGTTTCCTCCTTAAGTCAACCCTTCTCGGGCAGCCCTGCCAAGCTCTGCAGTCAGTCCCACCCCACAGCCGCCTTGACACAGTTTTCCTGAGTTGGCCCATGCAGTCTGCCTTACCAGTCTGGTTGTTCTGGTTTATTTTTTCTTAATTCCTTGGCTGTCAGAGTTCCATGCAGTTTGATTTTCTGGCATTTTTGGTTGTTTATTGATTTTAGATTGGTTGTTATCCTTGTTTTGGGTGTGCGAGGAAGCAAAGGGTTTCTACCTATGCCTCCATCTTGGCCGGAACTTCTGTAGTCAAGTAATTTTTTTTAAGAATGGCTTTTGCTTTGTGCAATTTTCAGGCTTATTCATATTTAATATGAATAAATGACAACTTGTTTAGGTATATAGTCCTTAGGGCAAAATGTGTCTTCTTCAGAACTCTGTATATATTGCAAAATATTAACATGTACTTACTTTTGAATACATCAAGGGAAATGTGTGAAGCCTGAAGTGTCTGATTTTCATTTCTATGTAGAAAATCTTGCCCCTCCTTATGCATGTCTCAAAATCTATAGGATATTTTAATTATTGTTAAAAATTCAAATAAAATATTTGTGAGAATGTGCAGTAGTAGGTATTTTTATTTTAAAAAAGCATTTTTACTAGTATTCAGGAAACCTTAAGATTATTGTACTCTGGTAATTTCTTCAGCTCAGAAAAGCTTCCAATTATTATAGATTTTATTATATTTGCTCCATTTATTCTAGTCTTTTGCCTAGGAGGACCAATTATCTGTGGCTTAATCTCTTTTCTCATTGTTTTTGTCTGCCTTTTCCTTGCTGCTATTGTTTTTCATTTTGTCCTCCATTTCATTGATTTTCTTTAGTGTCAGTTCTGTGGTTTTCTGTGTGTAGGAGCATGTTTTATTCACAGTCTGTTATTTCAGTTTCTTTGGAATCATTTTCTTACACAGCTCCATTTTAGCTCATATAAATGTCTTTGAATAGTTTTCTCTCTCATTCATTCTTCTCCATTCTTAGTGACCTTGCCCTGATGGATTCTATTTAGAATGCTAAGAATTTTACTTTTTTCTTCCATGTCCTAGAACAAATGTCAGAATCTGGTTCTTCATTGTCTTCAAAATGAAGCATATAACTGTAAAATTATAAAGTTGCTCACTTGAAATTTATATACTATTAACCAATGTTATCCCAATAAATTTAATTTTTAAAAAAGCACATTTCCTTTGTTCTGCAGTGTTCTTTATTAGACTCCATGTTAATCATGCATTCTCCTTGCTTCTGGAACAAGGAGAGCTCTAGTCTGTTGTAATGTTGTAAAGCATGTGAGGGCTTATATAGAATCTTATTCTCAAGTTGGATTGATATTTCTGTTTCCTAGCTCAATTTCTCATGCTAGTTAGCATTTATGTAATCCAGGGTTTCTCAACTTGGGCACTATTGACACTTTGGGCCAGATAATTCTTTTACTGTGGGGAGGTATTCTGTATATTACAGAATGTTTAGCAGCATCCCTGGTCTTTACCCACTGGATGCCAATGTGACCACCAAAAGTGGTGTCCTTACCCAGTGTGACCACCAAAGATGTCTCCAGGCATTGATTAATGTCATCTGGGGACCAAATTGTTCCTCTGCTGAGAACCACTTATCTAAGCAAACTGTGTTAGATTGATGTGGAATCACCAATTAGTTTTGGTTTTCTATCCATGATCATTTTTCTGGCACCAAGCTAAAGAAGAAAATGAAAAACTCTAAGTTCCAGCATCTGCCAGTGGCAGTTACTTTTCCATCTCTTTCTCTGACTGTAGCATTTTACCGTCTGTGACTCTTCAGAGCTGCCAAATAAGGTTGTGCAGGTTATGCTTCACACAGGAAAACATGGATTAGGAGTGATGTAATCCAGCATATACTTCATTCTCCAAGGTGTGTGTGTGTGTTTGAGGCTGGATCCACTAAGAGGGAGCATCTTTTTCTAATTCAAACAAACAAAGCCACTAATCTTGGCTCTACTCCTTGCATAATTCAGTCTATCACTGCCAGTTCCAATAGCACTTCACACTTTCTGTTACATTGTTTTCTTGAGTTATAGGCCCTGAATGAATAAGAAAGGTAAGAACTGATAGTAGAGTAAAATACTACCTTGGTCACCTACCAAAATCCGTGCATTGTGTTGTTTGGGCTGCCTGTTTTTCTGAATGGTATATACTCCAGGGCCAGAAAATATGGGCAGGGGTGATGTGTCTCCCCAGGTCTATCAGGACAACAGGTGTTCTTTATTTTGAGTTACAAAGCATATGCCAATTTCCAATTGTAATTGCCAACACCATTGTGTAAGTCCTGTAATTAGACAAAAACTGTTCCAGGTTCTGACAATTACATGCTTCTCAGTCTTTAAAAAGATTGGCATTATAATTTTTTTGTCTTTTTTCCTACCTTCATAGGTATTATTATTGGAAACTGGGTGAATGTAAAACAGGAACTGCTAGCCAGCATCATTTTAAACCTGAAGTTGTGAATCAACTTTCAACTTAGAACATAGTCAAACTTTCAAACATAGGCTTTTGTAGTATTTATTCTATATGATACTTTCCTTTGAGGAATTTTTAATCTCATGGAGCAAGGTAAGTATACAGGAGAAAGGAAAAAGACAAAGTAAGATAAATGTCATAAAAGTATTACAGGTAGAATACTCAGGCAGTGTAAAGAAGGAGCAATTTCTTCTGTCTCGATCACAAAATGTTTCCTAGAAGAGATGACATCTGACCTGATTTTAAAAGATGAGTAGTGGCACCTGAACAGGAAAATATGCATTACAAGCAGGGCTAACAGTATGGAAAAAAAGCACAGTGTGTCAGCTCCTACCTCTCCTATTCCTGCTTAGCTATAGGCGCTGAATGTTTTCAGCCTGCAAGCTTTGACCCACATTTCATTATTTTTAAATGAAATGTGACAAGTCAATAAGATATTCATGATCATATTCATTATCCAGTTGTATAGTATTGGCTATGAACAACTATGACACTACATGGTGCCTAAGCTGCAGCTTTTCCACAATATTATTATATTCATCAAATCCATGTCAACTGATTTTATATTGATTCCCTAATTTGTACATCCAGATCCTTCTGGAATTCCTAGACTGATTTAGAGGGTCCTAAACTATCTCTTCATAGTTCCATTTAGTATGAGGTTTGGTCCTGATGACGCTCTTCTTACTTTACACTAGTTATGGTCCTTCTCCCATTGGATAAAAATGAAATTAAACCCTGACCAGTGTGACTCAGTTGGTTGGAGCATCATCCATACACTGAGAGGTCGTGGGTTAGATTCCTGGTAAGGTCACATGCCTAGGTTGTAGGTGTGGTCCCTGTTCAGGGTGCATATGAGAGGTAACTGATC
Source organism: Phyllostomus discolor (assembly GCF_004126475.2). Classification (NCBI taxonomy): domain Eukaryota; kingdom Metazoa; phylum Chordata; class Mammalia; order Chiroptera; family Phyllostomidae; genus Phyllostomus; species Phyllostomus discolor. Next base: position 68,351,672 of record NC_050198.1, read on the forward strand.
CATCTTTCTCTCTCACATAGGTGTATCTCTCCCTCCCTCTCTCCCTCCCTTCCCCTCTCTCTAAAATCAATAAGCAGGTCCTCATGTGAGAATGAAAAAAAATGGAACTGGGATGATGCTACTCACAATATTCTGAGCACCCTTATAATTTGTGAAGTCCTGTTTCTATGTTAAACCCTTTGGTTAGTCACCCAGCCTATATCAAACCCAGTTTTAGCCATATTTTTATACTGGGTTTTATATAATAGACCACTTCATTTACTTCTTTATCCCCTTGGAGCTAGTCCATTAGCAGGGAAAATCCTCTTAGTTTCATCATGATGCTGAAGGTGCTTAAACTTACTGATAGAAGGTATCCTGATGGGATATAGTAAAGGCAGAACACCAAAAGATTTTTTTAACCTTTCCCTAAGTGTGTATTTAGGAGGAAAAATTAATGTTTTTTTTCTTGAACACTTTGTGTCATTCTCTCTTTTTAATGACATTGATGAAGGAGACACTATAATGGTTTCAATGGAAGGTTTGATCATAAAATATTAAATCAAATGTTATTTACTTATTTACAACATAAAATTCAGATTGAAATTTTGTAAATATTATTGAAATTGTATACATGCAGGTAGAGAGAATAGTACAGCAAACCCTGTGTACCCAGCATTCTGCTAAAACAACTGTCCATTCATGACTGATCTTATTGCATCTACATCCTAGCCACAGACTAAGGGTTATTTTAAAGCAAATTTGACATAATATAGGGGTGGGAAAAAGTAGATTTATAGTTGTAATACAAATAAATAATACAACAATTAATAAAGAATAATAAAAGAATAAACTGTGTTTTGCATGCTCACAACTGTAAACCTACTTTTGCCCACCCCTGTATCATTGTACTTGAAAATATTTTGAGATGTATCTCTAACAGTTAAGGGCCCTTTAAAATTATTTCTACAAGTGAGAATAATCTTTTAATGTTTTCAAATTTTTATTCCTCAATAGTTTCCTTATTGTTTGTTTGTGTAGGAACCCAAATAAAGACTATATAGCTCAATCGATGAGTATGTCTTTAGTCTCTTTCAGTTTCTGGTTTTTAGAAGACATTTTCTGTAGTCATTTTTTTCTTTTTCTTTTTTGTATATTTTATTGATTATACTATTACAGTTTTCCCAATTTTTCCCCCTTTATCTGCCCTCCACCCAGCATCCCCCAACCCTCCAGCATCCCCTTCTTAGTTCATGTCCATGGGTTGTGAATTTAAGTTCTTTGAGTTTTCTGTTTCCTGTACCATTCTTAACCTCTCCCCATCTATTGAATGTGTACCAATTATGCTTCTTCTTTCCTGTACCTTCCCCCCAATTCCTCCCCTCCTCCTCCTCACTGAAATCCCTCCATGTGATGCCCTTTTCTCGGATTCTGTTCCTGTTCTAGTTGTTTGCTTAGTTTTTGTTTTCATTATTTTTCTTCCTTTTATTTTTTTAGGTTCATTTGTTGAATAGTTGTGAGTTTGTTGTCATTTTATTGTTCATATTTTTGATCTTCGTTTTCTTAGATAAGTCCCTTTAACATTTCACATAATAATGACTTGGTGATGATGAACTCCTTTAACTTGACCTTATCTGGGAAGAACTTTGTCTGACCTTTCATTGTAAATGAAAGCTTTTCTGGATAGAGCAATCTTGGATGTAGGTCCTTGCCTTTCATGACTTCAAATACGTCTTTCCAGCACCTTCCTGCCTGCAAAGTTTGTTTTGAGAAATCAGCTGATAGTCTTATGAACACTCCTTTGTAGGTAACTCTTTCCTTCCCTCTTGCTGCTTTTAAGATTCTCTCTTTGTGTATAATCTTGGGTAACTTAATGATGATGTGTTTTGGTGTGTTCCTCCTTGGGTCAAACTTCTTTGGGACTCTCTGGGCTTCCTGGACTTCCTTGAAGTCTATTCCCTTTGCCAGATTGGGGAAGTTTTCCTTCATTATTTGTTCAAATAAGTTTTCAATTTCTTACTGTTGTTCTTTTCCTTCTTGGCCACCCATAATTCAGATATTGGAACATTTGATGTTGTCCTAGAGGTTTGTAAGACTTCACTTTTTTTGAATTCTTGTTTTTTCATTCTGTTCCAGGTGGATATTTATTTCTTCCTTTTGTTCCAAATTGTTGCTTCAACTCCTGGCTTCCTCTTGTCCCTGTTGGTTCCCTGAACATTTTGCTTTATTTCATTTTGGGTATCTTTTATTTGTTGTTTCATTTTTCCACCAAGTTCAATCAGTTCTGTGAGCATTTTGTGATGCAGACTCCAGCCAGCGGTGTCCGCGGTGTTGTGGATGTGGTGAACAAAATCACACATACTGCAAATGTCCTTTGGAGAAAAAGGACAGCATGGCCACTCTGTGAGTGAGAGAGCACCCTGACCCTTGCCTGGACAGTCTTTTATTGCTTTCTGGGAGCGTTATATCAAGGAAGGTTCTGATTCATCATTGTCAGGCAGTAATGATCAAATAATAGATAACATTCAAAGAACTATGAGGGCTTATTCTGAGGTCAGTTAGCTAAAGGGCCATAAAACTTTGGGAAACAAACTCATTTCATGCTTGGACCCTTATTAGAAAATTGAGGACATTCTTAGCAAAGCAGATTTCATCGGATTTTATGCATTCTTTCTTAGGCCTGATCAACTCAGGAACTGTCTGTTCCTGCCCAGAGCAGCACCACCCATCAGCATTGTTTCAGGCTTAAGTCAGGCAGGGGAAGCAAGGCAGCCAAGTGATTAGGAGACTTCTCACAGACAGAATGAGGACTCGGGCTATGTCAAAGCCAAGGGGTGACAGTCCAACATCCTCTTTTCTGAAGCCCCCCCAAGTCCTTCCCTGAGGGTCCCTTTGCCACCTTGCCTGTCTTAGGTCATTGCTCCCTTGAGGAATCTTACCTGTCATTGGTTAATGAGTCATTTGCTCAGGGCAAAGCAGGGTGAAGTAAAGGAGAGCAGAGGCTGGTACCCCTTCCAGGAATATAAGCTTTGTCTCCTTAGTGGCTTATATTCCCGAAGTCTTTTACTCAGCCTTAGCCATGGGGGTGTTACAGCTTCTGGCACTAGGCAGGGTGGTTCCCAACAATTTGATTACCAGTGCTTTAAATTCTCCATCAGATAGGTTGGCTATCTCCTTATCGCTTAGCTCTCTTTCTGTGGTTTTGCTCTGTTCTTTAATTTTGGCCCTATTTCTTTGTTTGGGGCCCCTGATAAGTTGTAAGGAGGTGGGGTCTTAGGTATTCACCCAAGCAGGGCAACCTTTCTTGCTGTGCTGTAGTGCTGCCGGTGGGGGAGGGGCCAGAGAAGGAACAATGCAGCTCGCCCGATCATCTCTAACATACTTTTCAATGAACTTTCATGTGAGACTGGGAGTTTCTTCCACTGCGACAACCGCTGTAGTCCACAGCCACCTCTGAGTCTCAGTTTCTCCTTAAGTCAGCTCCTCCCATGCAGCCTGCCACCTCACTGCAGCCAGCTCCTCCCGCACAGTGTGCCTCCTCACTGCAGTTTCTCTCCGTTCTCCACCTTACCAGTCTGGTTGTTCTGTTTGACTGTTTCTTTAATTCCATGGTTATTGGAGTTCTATGCGGTTTGATTTTCTGGCACTTCTTGTTGCTTATTGATTTCAGATTGGTTGTTTTTCTCCTTCTGGTTATGTGGGGAAGAAAAGGGTTTCTACCTACACCTACATCTTGGTCCTGTTGTCAGTTTTTTGAAGGTATAATTTTTTGTCTGTGGAAATGCTCAGAGTTTGGCTTTGCTAACTGTATCCCCATGACATTTTTACATATTTCCCTGTCCCTTGTGTTACCTATAAATGATCATTATATCTATAGCTTTGATTAGATACCTCTTCTTTTCTTCTTGCAAGACTACATCATAGATAGTACAGTGTTGTTTCCTCAGGTGTGCATGATATCTGGTTGTAATTTTTTGGGACATTGTCAGCATTGATGCTTATTGTCCAAAGCCATCAGTTCAATAAAGATTATAAAGTGGTCATATTCTAATTTGATCATGCTTTCTTCATTTATTAGCTAGAATACTTACACAGAGAGAAACTTTCCCTAATCTACCCTTTAGTTAGTATAAGGTACAGGTCATATAGGAAAAGCAAGACAAATTATTATTTCTCCTCATTTATCAGTTTTCAGAAATGGAATTTTTTTTTCCTGGCATCCCCAAAAAGTGAGCCGTGTTTCTTTTTTAGTATCATTATAAGTTCTGGATAGTAACATATTTAAAAGTATTTGAATTGACCGTAGCTCATATCCTTATTGGTGCTCATATGATCCCATCTTAAGCCACTTGGAGTTGTTCAGATTTTTTCTGAGTCCTTTTAACATAACACCAGAAATGTATGTTTTTCTTGTTCACAACATGTTTGAGGCTCGTTTTGTACATTCCCTGCACCAGTGCTAAAATCAGCCATTTGTCCAAAGAACTGTGATTCCTGTTAAGTAGGAAGTTGTGTTTCAAAACCATGATTTGGGTAGTAGATATGCTTATTGCTACTGGGACAGTCATTGTTTCTAGGCCCTTTTAGTGTTCACAGCTAGGGAATGTGTATTGTTTTTGCATATTTTTAGGTTGTAAGTTCAAACCCATACTTTCTATTCCTATTCTGCTTAGACTTACTGATTTTTACATATTCATCTCCTTTTAACCACAATGAAAATTGTGTTTCTCAATGACCTCAGTATAATTGCCTATTTGCTTTAACTTCAGAATAACAATGCCAATACCACTAATAATGACATGATTACTGAAAAAAAAACCTTGTAAGATATGTTTTGTAGTCATTTTATCTGTAGGGCATATCCCAGTAACTCACTACCACAAAATTACTAAAACTTAAAGTCTTTTTGAATTGTTCTTCTTTTGTAGTTAGGTGGTTAATTTGATACATGGTTAGGTTCATTTGTTTCACATTGCTTTCTATTTGGGGGGATTGTTTTTCTAAATGAAATTTTTTTAAAAGATTTTATTAATTTATTTTTAGAGAAAGAGGAAGGGAAGGAGAAAAAGAGGGATAGAAACATCAATATGAGAGAGAAATATTGATTGGTTGCCCCTCATCATGCCCAAGCAGGTACTGAACCTGCAACCCAAGCATGTGCCCTGATCAGGATTTGCCCCTTCACTTTGTGGGATGACACCCAACCAACGGAGCCACACATGTCAGGGCTGAATAGAATTTTGTCTTATAATTATATACAATATTTATACATACTTTCCAAGTCAAAGCTACAAAATAAGTTATATTAAAAAACAAGATATATTCTACTAAGCAAATCTGCAAAATGAGAAGCATAGTCTCTATCACTTTATTTCTCCCTATTCCCTCTCTTCTCCAGTTAGTAGCCATTATTTTGTTACTTAATGATTTATCCTTTCATTTTTTCTTTTAATAAAGAGAACACCTTTAAATAGATAAATAATATATTTATATACATCCTTTTCTTCACCTTGCTACTTTTTATTTAACAATACATCCTGACAATTACTTGATAATAGAATGTACAGATATTTTCCATCATTGTTTAAAACTGCATAGCACTCCATTTTGTAGATGTACTGTAGTCTCATAGTCTTTTGAGTATTCTATTGATGAATATTTGAGTACTTTTCCAGTCTTTTTCCAGTCTTTGTGTTACTAATAGTGCTGTAACAAATAGTATTTTGCACGCATCTTTCTACATTTTTGCCAATGTATCATTGGGATCAGTTACTACAAGTGGGATTGCTAGGTCAAAAGCTAAATACATACATAATTTTTCCTAGATATTATCAAATTCCCGTGCAGTGAGATCATAGTCATTTGCATTTTAATTGATTTATTTATTTGTAAAGATTTTACTTTTAAAGAGAGGGGACAGGAAGGAGAAAGTCAGGGAGAGAAACATTAACATGTAGTTGCCTCTCATGTGCCCCCTACTGGATACGTAGCCCCAAACCCAGGCACATGCCCTGACTGAGAATCAAACCAGCAAACCTCTGGCTCTCAGGCAGACATTCAATCCACCAAGCCACACCTGCCAAAGCCCAGAAGCAATGATTTAAATATTCTCTTTTCCCATGGCCTCACCAACAAACAGTATATTGTTAAAATTGAACAGTTTTTTTTAACTCAGTGGGTGAATATAGTATCTAAGTACAGTTCTAATTTAAATGTTGAGACTGAAATTGAAAATCCAACTTTATTTCACAACATTTGATATTTGTGCCTATTTGTGCCAGGTGCAGTTCTGTACATAAAGATTCAGAGATGAATAAGACCCAGTTCTTGCTTTCAAGAAATCTAGTCCAGTGGAAAAAATGTAAGAACAGCAACTATCTCATTTACAGTATGATGAATGCTACAATAAAAGTGTGCACAGACTTATGGGAATATAAAAGAAGAAAACAGGGAGAAAAAAGCAAAGTGGATGAGTGATGAGAAATTTTTAGGAAACTGTAAGGTTGAGAGATGCCAAAACTTATGTAAATCTATGAAAGTTAAAGTTAGGAGAGGCATAAACAGAAACATACTAGGAAACTTGAGTTTGAGTGCCCATATTTCTTATGAATATTAATTGTGATTTTTTAAAATTATACTTTATTGATTATGCTATGATAGTTGTCCCAATTTTCCCCCCTTTGCCCTCCTCCACCCAGCTCCCCCAGTCCCTCAGGCAATCCCCCCACCATTGTTCATGTCTATGGGTCATGCACATATGTTCTTTGGCTACTCCATTTCCTATCCTGTACTTTACATCCTCGTGACTATTCTATATAATTGTGACTTTTGACAAGTATTGTAGATTCATTCCTTTTTTATAAAGTTTAGTTTCCATGTATGTAAAATGAGGACATGGACCATATGATTTCTAAGGCCCATCTCATCCTTTCTGCTTTATGAATGTTTTTGCTTCCTTCTCTCTAGGTGTTAGCTTCACTCTCCACTCTCACCAAATGAGGGGCAAATGAAAATAAATCATTAACACAAGGTAGTTAATCTCTCTCTATATATGATTTCAGTTGTCAAGAAAGGATTATAGAGGTGAAAATTGGGTCAAGTGATTAATGTTTCAATTGTGGGGGCAATGTAACAAGTGGCCAAAATAATTGGGATATGACAGTGGCTCTATGGATGTGGTTAGATATACTCAGTAAAAATTTGAATCAAATTTGAAAATGTGTTTGGGAAACTGAAGTATTAGCACACATTTTAATGGGTCAGTTATTCAAGTTGTAAAATGTAAGGTTGTTAAAGGCAGATCAACTGTAATAAAGTTTCCATAAATGGTAAAATTCTTGAATAAAAAATTACACTTGAAAAGGGTTTCCCATATATAGCAGGCCACCACACATTTTTTAAAGGCAACATACCTCTAAGGACAATGAAGTTTACTGAATGCCCTTTATCTTCAGAGAAAGATATATGCACCTGTCAGTTACTGAAACAACCCTGGTACATCAAACAGAAGTTTATTCTAATCATGAAAGGATGTAATTAGTGAGATGATACTTTCATTTTCCAGCTGGGACAGTTTTCTATTGTCTGGGTTAATGTATATATTCTGTGAAATGTGTTTTTGTGAGGAAAATCCCCCAAAAGCCTTTTAGGGACCCTCATTTATACAGATACAAAATAATCTCTTGAAAAGAGATGAGCTACCTTTTTCCCAGGCAATGTTTATCAGCAAATACATAAAGCTTCACTAAAGTTGAGCAGGAAAAGTTTTGTTTGATTCTGCACAGGAGACCAGAGCAAACAATAGCTTAAAATTCACAAAGAAATGTGAACTCATAGATAGGTGCACACTGGGGATTCTGTGGTAGTAAAATCTGCATACATCATTTATGGGGATGTGGAGATATGCACAATTCTGCCTAGAAAATTCTCAATAATATTTGTTTTATAACAAGATCCATATTCTTTTTCTAATGGAAAAATAAATGAAGAATGATGGTTATTTCAAGTTTTAATTATTGTCATTATGTAACTTTGGAGGTAATAGATGCTGTTTATTTCAGTAAAAAATTGGTATGAAAATTATTATAGAGCATAATCAGCAGCCAAACCTCCTTTGTGTTGCACAAGTGTCTGATTTCTACATGAAAGTAAATAAACTTAAAATATTCACTTTTATTTTGCACATTGTATATGAGACAAACAGAAAAAAATATCATTAAACACAGTCTTTTGGGAAAGCACATTGGCAATTCTGCTTCATTGCCACTGCTTCTGTCTGACCTGCTTTTCAGAGATGCATGTTGACAGCCTTTACTTCCAAGTTCAGGCCTAACATTGTATCTGAGGAGTTGATCAAAACATGAAGAAATTTAAAAGCTTCTGCAGGTGGGTGGCTTGAGGAGAACTCAGTTTTGAGCAGAGCTGGAAATTCTCATGTCTTGTGATCTGACATCTAGTGGTTTATAATAATTGCTGTTCTGCTTCTATGTTTCTTTCACTTCCCTGAGTCTTGATCATTGCCAGGATGATCCAGATCTGAAAGCAACTGTCTATGAGACCTTGGGATAGTCACTTAATTAAAAAAAATATTACATGTAATAATGATTTTTTATATAACAGCTTTATTGAGATGTAATTTATGTACATAAATTCACCTATTTAAAATGTATAATTTACTTATTTAAAGTGTACAAATTAATGGCTTTTAGTATATTTGCCAAGTTGCAGTCACCAAATTTTAATCTCGGTGCTCTCTTCTGTCCAGGGGGTTAATACATTCTGTACTTTCTATGTCACAGGTTTCTTGGAAAAATAGAATGAAATGATACATGTGAAAGAATATTGGTAGGTTAAAATAACTCTGGAAATGTGAGTTGGTATTGTCATTGTTAATGAGATACTAGGTATGACTAAAGCCTTGAAGAGAACCATGAGTAAATTAAGGGGACTTGGCAATGATAATAGTCCCTTATATTTATATAGCAATTTATAGTTTCAATGTGCTTTTATATATGAGCTCTCATTTGAGATACCAGTGACAAATTTGGATGCCACATAGCCAATCTCTTTCCCTAGGACAGAAGGAGAGGGCCCATTTACTTTAAAGCTTGGAAAGATTCTTTTGTATATAGGAAAACTATCTGGCCAATAGTGCTTTTTGTAATCCCCACCTTTGTCTGACATAAAATACTTTTTAAAGATGGACTCACCTATTAGGAGTTTTTGTTACAGCTCCTATTGTAGGAGACCTTGTAGAGGGGTTTGTAATGTCATGCCAACATGACCATCTGAAGGGCTCTTATTCCCAGCCAGCTGGATGATGATGCATGGCACTTAGATTTTTTTCATGTTAATCACCGCACTCTATGAAATGGATGTTGTTAAAGATAAACAGGATGCTTATAAAATATTCTATTGAAAATTGCTCCCATTAAGGCATTTTCTACTTTGGACTATGAAAGCTTAATGATCATTTTTATCTAACAGTTAACAAATGGTCAATAAAGGAAAAATGAAATCTAGCAATGTGTTATCAGAAACTTCTTAATAGACAACTATCTTTATTCTTGTAGTACTTTCTTATTGTTGCTGTAAAAAAAAAATGCCCCAAATTTAGTGGCTTAAAACAATACAAATTTGTCTGTAGGTTAGAAATCCAACATGGGTCTCATGGGACTAAAAATCAAGGTGTTACCATGGCTATGTTTATTCCCAAGGTTCTAGAAGGCTTATATAGGTCATCTACAATTCTTGGCTAATGGCCTTCTTCCTTACATCTTCAAATCCAGCAATGTTGCATTTTTCTTTCTAAATACAACTGATAAAGATTCTCTGCTTTTAAGGACTCATGTAATTAGATTGGTTTCACTGGGATAGTCCAGGATAAATCTCCCAACCTGAAGCTCTCTATCCCTAATCACATCTGCAAAGTTCCTTTTGCTATGTAAGGTAAGAGTTTATATTCACAAGTTTTGGGGACTAGGGCATGAGCATCTTTGGGGGACTTTTATTCAGCCTACCAGAGCTCTGCAGAATATTTGCCTCACAATATGTTTCCTTCAAAAGTAAAATATCTGCAAAGTCTTTTGGTTGGTTATCTGTAGGTTACAAGTAAGGATACTGTCTAGTATACTGTCTAGTATACTTTTCGTACTTCATTATCATTAATACCAGCTAGTAACTCACTGGAGAGCAGGGTGGAAAATGTTTGTAGAGAATGGATGTATTCATTCATTCATTCATTCATTCATTCAACAAATATTTCATAGACATCTACTCTGTGCCAGGCGCTATGCTTTACATTATGCATATTTTAAGTATATTGTATTGATTATGCTATTACAGTTTTCCCAATTTTCCCCTTTATCCCCCCTCTGCCCTGCTTCCCAACCCTCCAGTGTCCCCCAATAGTTCATGTCCATGTGTTGTACATATAAGTTTTTTATGAGTTTGCTTTTTCCTGTGCCATTTTTAACCTCTCCCCATCTATTTAATGCCTATCAACTATGCTTCTTCTTCCCTGTACCTTTTCCTGCCTATTCCTCCTTCCCCTCTCCCCACTGAACTCCCTCCATGTGATGTCAACTTCTCTGATTCTGTTCTTGTTCTAGTTGTTTGCTTAGTTTTGTTTTCACTGTTTTTCTGTTCTTTTAGGTTCATTTGTTGATAGTTGTGAGTTGTCATTTTACTGTTCATACTTTTAATCCTCCTTTTCTTAGATAAGTCCCTTTAACATTTCATATAATAATGGCATGGTGATGATGAACTCCTTTAACTTTACCTTATCTGGGAAGAACTTTATCTGTTCTTCCATTCTAAATGATAGCTTTGCTGAATAGAGTAATCATGGATGTAGGACCTTACCTTTCATGACTTCAAATACTTCTTTCCAGTTCCTTCTTGCCTGCAAAGTTTGTTTTGAGAAAACAGCTGATAGTCTTATGAACACTCCTTTGTAGGTAACTGTCTCCTTTGCTCTTGCTGCTTTTAGGATTTTCTCTTTGTCTTTGACATTGGGTAACTTAATGATGATGTGTCTTGGTGTGTTCCTCTTTGGGTCCGACTTCTTTGGGACTCTCTGGGCTTCCTGGACTTCCTCAAAGTCTATTCCCTTTGCCAGATTGGGGAAGTTTTCCTTCATTATCTGTTCAAATAAGTTTTCAACTTATTGCCTTTGTTATTTTCCTTCTGGCACTCCTATAATTCAGATATTGGAGCATTTCAGATTGTCCCAGAGATTCCTAAGCCTCTCCTTACTTTTTTGAATTCTTGTATTTTCATTCTGTTCCAGGTGGATGTTTATTTCTTCCTTTTGTTCAAAATCATTGCTTTGAATCCTGGTTTCCTTCTTATCACTGTTGGTTCCCTGAATATTTTGCTTTATTTCATTTTAGGTATCTTCCATTTGTTGTTTCATTTTTTGACCAAGTTCAATCAGTTCTGTGAGCATTTTGATTACCAAGGCTTTAAATTCTCCATCAGATAAGTTGTCTATCTCCTCATCACTTAGTTCTGTTTCTGAAGTTTTGCTGCGTTCTTTCATTTGGGCCATATTTCTTTGTCTTGATGCACCTGCTAAATTGTAAGAGGGCAGGGCCTTACATATTTGCCAGGGCTGGGAAGTTCTCCTTACTGGCTGTGGGGGAGTGGCCAGAGAGGGAACAATGCAGCTCGCCTGCTTGTCTCCAGTCCACTTTCAAAGGAACTCTTGTTTGAGACTGGGAGTTTCTCCCATTGCAGCAACCACCATAGTCCACAGTCAGCTCAAAGGCTCAGTTTCTCCTTCAGCCAGCCCTGCCCACACCATGGGTTCTTACCAGTCTGGTTGTTCTGGTTGACTTTATCTTTAATTTCTTGGTTGTCAGAGTTCTATGCAGTTTGAGTTTCTGGCACTTCTAGTTATTTATTGATTTTAGATTAGTTGTTATCCTCCTTTTGGTCGTATGAGGAAGTGAAGGGTTTCTACCTATGCCTCCATCTTGGCCAGAACTCTACATTATGCATATTAAGATGAATACAATACAGGATCTACCCTTTGCACTCATAGTCTAGTATAGAAGATGGACTCTATGATAGAGTTTTATAGTGGGTGCAAGTACATATAACAATATAGTCACCTAACTCCTTTTAATATTAACTGTTGGTAGTATGAAAAAGGAGGCCATCAGAGTAGTAAAGGTTTCAGGGAGCAGTCTTTTTTTTTGGTGCAAAAGGGAACAAAGTTTTTCCAACAGGACTTAATCTGGAAGATGTTCTTTTCCCTCCCTACAGTCAGGGAAGTTATAAAATTCATCTCACTGCAGCTCCAAAAGCTATTTTACAAAAACCATTAGCAGAGACTATTGTTATTCTAAGGTCATGGCACTCCCTGCATTTCAGTACTGACCACATTAAATGGTCATAGATAGAAAAGGAAGTAGCTACAGCATTAGATACATGGTGATTTTCTTTATAACAAAAGATAAGATTTTGAATTTTAAAGTCAGAACCTTGAGTAAGACCAGATCCAAAGATTAGTATTAGCTACAAGGGGGGACCCCAAAAAAACCCCTGAATGTATTTATAAAAAATTGTATATTTATTGTTACATGTTTAAACTTCAGTAACCCTCGAAGTACTTTCCATTTGATGCAATACACTTATTGAGACATTTTTTCACTGCTCAGGACAGTTTTTGAACTTGTCAATTTTAATGCCTTTTAGTGCTTTGGCCATTTGTTTTTGTTTGTTTCACCTCTTGCACATCAGCAAAAAGTTTCCCTTTGAGAACATTTTTCATTCAGGGAAACAAACAAACAAACAAAACATTGCTCAGGGAGAAACTGAGTGAATAGGGAGGATGGGGGCATGGTGTCATGCTGTTTTTAGTCAAAAACTGCTGAAAACTCAGTGTGGCAGGGGCAGGTATGTTTGTAAATCACCCATCATGAAATGAGCAAACACATTGAAAGATTCTCCAAAATAAATTCACTGAAGCTGAACACAGCCTCTCACAACAATGCCAGCTGGTACACTGATACAGAGGGGTTCCTAGAACACTCACCAAGTAGGGGAAGTGTGTATTACAAGGGGCCTGCCCTCTGATTTGAGGTGTCCACCTACTATAATATTAAATTATATATGTATATAGGCTGATATGAGAAGTGGCATATATTGTGTCAACTCATAGGATCTAGATTAGCACAGAATATATACATAGAAATCCAAATAAGTAATGGAAGAAGAGACTCCTGATAACTAGGACACACTATCCTTGCCATTTCAGACCTAGTGTTTTCACTAATACCCTATAGTGAAGTGTTGGCAGCTCACAATGGATATTGTAAACTGATCAACATTAGCCCAACTGGTGATTTAGAGATTGGGAAATTTTAGATACAGAATCTGGATCCAAGATGGCAGAGGAGTAAGTGGAAGCTACACTAACATCCTCCTAGGACCAATCTAGAATTATAATTAAATTGTAGAGAAATTATCCAGAATATCCAACAGAACAATAGCTGGAGAGAAGTCTTATAACCATGGACAGACAGAAGAAACTGCTTCACCATAGCATGACCAGTATGGAGTATGGAAGAGACTCAGGAGGGCTGTTTGGGCTCCCAAGGATGGCAGTTAAAGTTCCAGAAGGAAATTCACTGGCCCAGGGGTGTTCCCCCTGTGAAGCGTGGGGTCTAAAACCCATCCTGGGCTCCTGAGCCTACAGCACCAGAGCCAGAGAGGAACCCAGATAACATCTAGCTGTGAAAAGTGGCAAGGTTTCTGTCTGCCAGAGGAGATGGCTGGAGTCACAGAGAGCCATTTAAAGGGCCAATGCACATAATTTCATTTGCAGCCACTTACCCTGGGCTCCAGCAAAGATGGGGCAGAATGGGCTACAGACACGTGAGGAGTCTGGGGATGGAGGCTTTGGGGAGAGAACCGAGGGAGCAGCAACCAGGATCCCTGTGCTTAGTCATTCCCCATGCTACAGGAGCCATCTTTCTCAGGCAGAGCACTCCTCTCCAAATGGCATCAGCCTGAGGAGAAACAATAGCCCCACCTGCCCACAGGAATGACTCTGCCCAACTCTGTGGTGCTTCAGTCTGACTGCTAACTAGAGTGACTAGATTAACAATGCAAGGAGCCAGCCAAAGACTATGGATGGATGGTAGTCTCAAACAGGCTGCCTAGGGCAAGAGGGGGACACCATCTAGTATCAACAGAGGCAGATCCAGAAAGGGAGACAGTAAGACAAATTCCACTGCACTCTTCTTCATGATTTGCACTATTTTGTCTTCTGCATAGCTATTTAACATTCATTTCTTGTCCTTCAAATTTGTGCATATTAAGTCATTAGTTTTTATATTACAGTTTATTCAAAACATATTTTGCCCCTCAATTCTCTTACTCCATTTTACCTTCTTCTTTATTCTTCTTATTTCCATTTTAAATTTTATTTTCTCTCTTGCTACGGCAGGTTTCAGTTCTGCACTCTTAGTATTTCTCCCCTCCAGCCTCTGAAAACCATTTTTCTTGTAATTGGTCATCTCACATTCTTTTTCCTGCTCTTAAAATACCCTTGTTCTCTTTCCATCTTTAGCAATCTTTGCTCATTGGTTGTGGATAGGGTGGTTGTTGTTGCACTTCTCCAATTTCATTTCTAGATCCTCACTATTTTTGCATTTCAAATCTCAAAATTTATCACTCTCCTCTCCTACTCCATTTTACCTTCATCCTGCCCTTTCTTTTTCTTTGTTTTTAAATTTTAATTTTTTTCTGTCTTAGCCTGGTTTTCATTCTTCACTCTTAATATTCCTTCTCCTTCTATCATCTCAAAATTGCTCCTCTTTCCTCTAGACATCTCCTAAGGTTTTCTTTCTTTTCTCCCCTCTCTTATTCACCTCTGACCAATATTAATCTTTGTTCATTGTTGTTGATAGTGCTGTGGTGAATATTTTTCTCTAATTTGGTTCCTATTTATTTTCCTTCTCTCTCATTTCCTTTTGAAAAACTTTTTAAAGTTTCTGTTTAAACCTAATACTGTATGCTTCCCTTCTCTTACTCCATTCTGCCTTCTTCCTTCCCTTTTTTATTTACAATGTAAATTTTTCTTTCTTTTTTTGCTTTGTCCCTATTCCCTACTCTTATTACTGCTCCTCCCTCTACCTTCTCAAAATCATTTCTCTTTCAGTTAGTCATCTCATACTCATTTTTCTTTTCTTATAACAATCTTAATCTCTTTACACCTTTATTTATACTGGCTTGTTTGCTGTTGATTGTGTGGATGCGAGGGGGTAATTTTTGGGGTGTCAGTTTGTTTCCTGGGCTGTTTGGTTTTCTTCTGGCAACACCTATACAACACATACAAGATGTGGTAGGTGGAGTGACTTTCAGTCAGCCAGCCAGAGTGAAGGACCCATCAAAGGATGACCCAACAACAACCAAAACACAATTACAAGTAGAGAGCCCATGTAAATGGCATAAAGGTCATCTTAAGAGCATCAGTTTCAGGCGATCAAGGAGACTGCTCCACTAATCCCACAACTCTCCTACCATAGAAGGTCACACTATGAAGATAGGGAGTCAAAGCAGATAAATCTAAGAAGCAAAAACAAACAAGAAGAGTAACCTTAAATGGAGAAACAAAGAAAAAAAAATCCCTAATTGAAAAGAAAGGAGGAATCCCCCAAAAGAGTGGTAAATGAAATTGAGGCAAGCAAACTATCAGATATTGAGTTCAAAATACTGGTTATAAGGATGTCCAAGGATGTCAGTGAGAACTACAAAGAACTCTAGGGAAGCTATAAGGGACTTACTGTGAACTATGCTAGCATGAAAAAAGACATAGAAACTATCAATAAGAGCCAGGAGGAAATGAAGAATATAATACCGGAAATGAAGAACACAGTAGAAGGCATTAAGAGCAGCCTAAATGAAGCAAAGTATTGAATCAGCAAGCTGGATGTAGAAAAAAATGACCAGACAGAGCAATAAACAAAAAGACTCAAAAGGAGTGAAGAGGGTTTAAGGGGCCTGCAGGACAACATGAAAGGTAATAATATCCACATCTGAGGGATACTAGAAGGAGAAAGAAGAGGAGCAAAGGAGAGAAAACATGTTCAAAAAGTTATGACAGAAAATTTCCCTAACTTGATGAGAGAAAAGGTCACACAAGTCCAGAAAACACAGATGGTCCCAATAAGATGAACTCAAAGAGACCCACTCCAAGGTATATCATAATTAAAATGGCTAAATTTAAAGCCAAAGGCTCTTAAAGGTGGTAAGGGAGAAATGGCTAGTAATGTACAAGGGAGCTCCAATAAGGCTATCAGCTCATATCTCAACAGAAACACTGTAAGCCAAAAGGGAATGGCAAGAAATATTCCAAGTAATGAAAAGTGAAGGCCTGCAACCAAGACTACTTTACCCAGCAAGGCTCTCATTTACAATGCAAGGCAAAATAAGAAGCTTCCAGACAAAAAAAGGTTAAAAGAATACATCATCACCAAACCAAGATTGGAAGAGATGCCAAAAGTACTACTTTAAGAAGATGAAGAAAAAGAGAGTGGGGGGAAACACAGTTACAAAGGAAAAAAGTGGCAATGAATAAGTACCTATCAATAATAACCTTAAATATAAATGGATTAAATGCTTCAATAAAAAGATATAGGGTAGCTGAGTGGATAAGAAAACACAACCCACATATATGCTGTCTGAAAGAGACCAACTTCAGAACAAAAGACGTACACAGACTGAAAGAAAAGGGAAGGAAAAAATATTCCAAGCAAATGGGCATGAAAAAAAAAAAGCTGGGATAACAATACTCATATCAGACAAAATAGACTTCAAAACAAAGGCCATTAAAAAACCCCTGAAGGACATAGTATTTGAAGTTCTAGTCACAGTGATGAGACAAGAAAAATAAATAAAAATAATTGAAATCAGAAAGGAGAAAGTAAAATTGTCATTATTTGCAGATGACATGATAGTGTACACAGAAAACCCTATAGACTCCACCAATAAACTATTCGACCTAATAAGTAAATTTCACAAAACAGTGGTATAAAAATTTAATATTCAGAAATCAAAGGTATTTTTGTACACTGACAATGAAATATCAGAAACAGAAACTAGAAAAAAATCCCATTTACTATAGCAACAGTAAAATAAAGTACCTAGGAAAAAACTTAACCAAGGAGGTAAAAGATCTATTCTCAGAAAACTACAGAACACTGAAGAAAGAAATTAAGGTAGTACGAATAAATGAAAGCATATACTGTGTTCATGGATTTGAAGAATTAACATCATTAAAATGTCCATAGTACCTAAAGTAATCTATAGATTCGATGCAATCCCTATTAAACTACCAATGACATACTTCACAGATTTAGAACAAACATTTCAAAAATTTATATGGAACCCAAAATGACCCTATATAACCTCAGTAGTCTTGAGAAAGAAGAACAAAGTAAGAGGGATCACAATACCTGATATCAAACTGTATTACAAGGCCTATGTAATCAAAACAGTCTGGTGTGGTGTAAGAACAGACACATAGATCAATGGAATAAAATAGAGAGCCCAGAAATAAACCCAAGTCTCTATGATTAATTAATATTTGACAAAGGGGACAGAAGCATAAAATGGAAAAAAAATTAGCCTCTTCAACAAATGGTGTTGAAAGATCTGGACAGCTACATGCAAAAAGATGAAACTCAACCACCAACTTACACCATACACCAGAATAACCTCAAAATGGATAAAAGACTTGAACATAAGATGTGACACCATAAAAGTCTTAGAGGAAAATATAGGCAGGAAAATTTCAGATATCTCACGCAGCAATATTTTCATCAATATATCCTCTAAGGCAAGAGAAATAAAGGAAAGACTAAAGAAATAGGACTACATCAAATTAAAAATCTTCTGCATGGCTAAAGTAAACATAATCAAAATGAAAAGGGAATCATCCATATGGGAAAATATATTTGCCAATGATACCTTGGTTGAAGGTTTGATCTCCAAAATATATAAAGAACTCATCTGATTCAAGCACAGGAATACAGTACAATTAAAAAATGGTCAAAGGACCTGAACAGATACTTTTTCAAGGATAACATACAGAGGACTTATTGACATATGAAAGGATACTCAACATCACTAGCCATCAGAGAGATGCAAGTTAAAACCACAAGAGATACCATCTCACACTGTCAGAATGGCCATCATAAATAAATCAACAAACAACAAGTACTGGTGAGGATGTAGAGAAAAAGGAACCCTAGTTGCAGTGTTGGTGGGAATGCAGACTTGTGCAGCCACTGTGGAAAACATGGAATTTCTTCAAAAAACTGAAAAGGGAACTGCCATTTGATCCAGCAGTTTCACTGCTGGAAATGTACCTTAAGAATCCTGAAACACCAATTCAAAACCCTATAAGGAAAGAAAGAAAAAGAAAGAAAGAAAGAAAGAAAGAAAGAAAGAGAGAGAGAGAGAGAGGGAGGGAGGGAGGGAGGGGGGAGGGGAGAGAGAGAGAAGAAAGGAGCAGCAGAAGGAAAGAAGGAACTCACACTTTTTGCAACAGCATGGATGGAACTGGAGAGTATTCTGCTAAGTGAAATATGGTATTTGTGAAAGACAAATACCATAGGATTTCACCTACAAGTGGAATCTAATAAACAAAACAAAGAAATGATCAAAACAGAACCAGAGGCATGGGAACAAGGAAAAGACTGAGAGTGACCATAGGGAGAGAGGAAGGGGGTAACGGGGGATAGAAGGGGAAGGGTCTAATCAATGAACAGGTATAAATGACCCACGGACATGGACAACAGGGTGGGGATTGAGTGTAGGAATGAAGGTTGGGCAGGGCAGGAATAGTAAAAAGGGAGAATTGGGAGAAGTGTAATAGAACAACAACAAAAAAAGAAAGTGGGAAATTTTAACATAAATCCAAATTCCAGCATCTTTTGAAAACTCAGAGATTTGGAACAGCAGTGTTCACATTCCCACATGGCAATTACTTGTGTTAGATAAGTAATAGCCACTCTATTCAGAGTGAGCATGTATTGCCTAATTTTCAGTTTCTACAACTCTGTTTCCTTACAGCTGATCCACTTATTTATGTTAACTTCCTGGGGTTCGTGGGCCAAGTATGCTTTATAAAGTTTATCAATGTAATATTTATACTTTACTCTGTATGTTTATGATAAAATACTTGCATATGCTTACAGAAACTGTTCAGCTCTCCATATATAGGTTATTCCACAATGCAGGCTCAGTTGTATCTTTATAGTATCTTGAGTTTGGGCCCTATGCAGATACCATTAAGGAGAGAGAACTGCAATGGGTGGACTTAACCTGTATTGGTAAGCACTCTTCTATTGCTCAGATGAGGCAGATTTAGTAGTAACTGGTGGCCATCTCTTATAAATGGTCCTTGTTTCCTATAAAGTCACTATTACCTATCTCCCCTCTCCCCCAAGGAAAATAATAACAGGCAATAGAAAATTAGGGTTTTTTTTCCAATCAGGATATTCTTTCAATTTTAAAAGGCCATTGTTATGTTATCTGGAGGGTTGGTTGTATATACAGGCAGAGTGGTAGCTGCTTACCTGGTACCATTAATTTAGAAAGAAAATGTCTTCATCTTTGGAATGTACCTCCCTCACCTCCCAGGAGCTTGAAATTCATTTAACAACAGTGTTCTTATCTGAACTCTTAAATATGAAATTTATCCAGAAGAGAAACAATGGTATGAAAGTGTTTTGAATATCTCTCGGAATGGGAGTATACTTACTTATATTTATAATAAGATATAATTATTGGTAATGATACAATAACTACTATTCTAAATTGTAGAACAAGGGAATATAATTATATTATAATTATAATATAATATAATTATATTATATTAAAATTATTATATTATAATAATTTTTCTGGTATACATACAGATAAAATAGTGGCATACATGTAGTTTTTTGTTATTCTATTAAATGGTTTATTAAAGCAAACATGATTTTGTACATTGCAGTTTTCTTCTCTTTTTCAAAGATAAAGTACCAAATTAGAAAAGATCAGGTTTATCCCATTCAAAAGGTTTCAAAACTGAAGAAACAATGGCATATGCTGAGTATCTTTTTAAACACTGAACAAGAGAGTCTTTGGGTCCAGAGTAAAATCTAATTTGGCTGGTCAAATAGAAGACAAATGAGATAAAAATTTACTAGGATAGGGTTACCAGCTTTCTGAAATTTAGGCTATCCTTCCTTTTGTCTATCACCATAGAGATCATCTGATTGACTTTTTTTTTTCTGTACTAATCACTGTTAGTTGCCTAGTCTCACAAATACAGCTGAAGTTGGTTATAGTTTTTGTAAGATATGCTGTGGCCAACTGGCCCAATAGAAATCTTTGGATTTCTATTGCAATGCCTGAGATCTCTGGGTGCAAATTTTGGATCTTTTCCTCCTGAGGGCTTGTAAATTGTGGGTGTGGAAAAGGCATACCATATCTTCAAGTCACTATTTCTTTCAGTATTTCCACATCTAGGTTTTTTGTCTCTTGACATATCCATAAATGTTTTATTTGGGGGGTATTATTATTCTTGGACCGAGAAACGAATGTTTTCTACCTTCAGTCATATCCTTAACAGGGTTTCTAATGCAAACTCTATTTTTCACTGGAAAATTCTTAGCCTTCTTGAATAAAGAGGGCTAATGAAATCCAGCATTTCCTTTTTGCCTAAGCTACCCTGCCTGGTAACTTGCATGAGGCTCCTACTTCCTACTTTCATAGTTTCAGTTGCAAATATCCTAGCTAGGTGTACTGTAGTCATCCTTGTGTCAAAGCATCAATAATTTTAAAATGATCTATATGTTATCGAGGGTCTTGTGTTATTTGCCAAACGTATTAATTGCCCAATCAATATACTTTTCAAAGTATATTTTGTGCAAATGTAGTGGAAGATGTTTACAAGAATCTGATGTACAGTTTATTGACCAATTCATTTAGCAAAATCTGGATTTATTTTTTTTAAGATTTTATTTATTTATTTTTAGACAGAGTGGAAGAGGGGGAGAAAGAGGGAGAGAAACATCAGTGTGTGGTTGCCTCTCACGTGCCCCTACTAGGGAACTGGCCTGCAACCCAGGCATGTGCCCTGAATGGTAATCGGACTGGTGACCTTTTGGTTTGCAGGCCAGTACTCAATCCACTGAGCCACACCAACCAAGGCAAAATATGGGTTTATAAATTAACAGACTACTGCAGAATCTTTCAGGCTTTTAATAATAATCCTATATCAAGAAAAAGGACAAACAGTGCTTTCTATATATTTTTCACCATGGAATTCTTTTCTTAAGGAGCATCTTTTATAGTATATCTCAGGAATAAATTTGAGAAATGTTTATTCATGTCAAATTACCATGTTTTGGTGTTGTATTTGTTTCCTTTTTGTTAGCCTTTGTTAGTAGATGCCCCCAGGATTCCATTCCATGACAAAAATCCGGTGGGGAAAGCTTTGTCATTTCTTTTTCAAGAATTTGTAGACAGAAAAGGCCCAAATATTATTTTTTCAAGGAGACCTGATATGATTTAAAATCAGAAGCATTGGATTTATTTAAATGGTCATATTTCTGAGGGCAGGACATTTGCCATTAACTTCTAAATTGATTAAATTGATTTGTATCTCCATTTAATTTTTTTAAAGATTTTATTTATTTATTTATTAAGTATATGTTATTGCTTATGCTATTACAGTTGTCTCATGTTTTTCTCCCCTTTATCACTCTCTTCCCTGCACCCCACTTCTCTCTAGCTTTCCCCCCACTTTAGTTCATGTCCATGGATTATACATATAAGCTCTTTGGCTTCTCCATTTTCTATACTATTCTTAACCTCCCCCTCTCTCTTTTGTACCTACCAATTATACCTCTTATTCTCTGTACCTTTTCCCCCATTCTCCCCCTTGCCCTCCCCACTGATAACCCTCCATGTGATCTCTGTTTCCTTGATTCTGTTCCTGTGCTAGTTGTTTGCTTATTTTTTTTTTAGGTTCAGTTGTTGATAGTTGGGAGTTTGTTGTCATTTTACTGTTCATAGTTTTGATCTTTGTATCTCCATTTCAAAGTACATATTGCTATGTTCATAGATTAAGGACATCAAAAGAATGGAAAGCAGTAACAATTTGTTTTTAGACAACTCATATAAGATTTTACTGAATGATTTGTTGCAATCTACTCCTTTAAAAAATACTGTTGTATATTCATGTAGTTGCATAGTTATTACTACTGGTTCCAGACCATTTAATCATTTCAGAAAGAAACTTTGTACTCATTAGCAGTCATTCCTCATTCCCTTCTATTCCCCAACCCTCTAAAATCACTAGTCTAATTTCTGACTCTATGGACTTGTCTATTCTAGAAATTCCATACAGATTGATTCATACAGTATGTGTTCTTTTTGTGCCTGCCTTCTTTCTCTTAGCATACCTTCAAATTTCATCCATGTTGTAACATGTATCACTACTTCATTACTTTTTATGGATAAAAATATTCCATTGTATAGCTATATCACAACTTGTTTATTCATTAACTGATGGATATTTGGGTTGTTTACACTGTTTAACTTTATGAAAAATGCTGCTATGGACACTTTTATATAAGTTTTTGGTGGAAAAATGCTTTCAATTCTCTTGGGCATATGCATATGACTGGAGTTGTTGGGTAATATGGTAACTCTTTGTCCAACCACTTGAAAAACTGCCAAACTGTTTTCAAAAGTGGCTACACCACTGTTTTCAAAGAACAATCTTTTAGTTTTGTTAATTTTCTTATTTAATTGTTTTATTTTCCCCACACTAATCTTTATTATTTCTTTCCTTATGTTTAGATTGTGCTTAATTTGCTTGTGCTTTACTAGTGTCTTAAGGTGGAAGATTATAGGTTATCCATTTGAGTTCTTTGTTTTTCACTACAGGTATCTGCAACTGTAAATTTTCCTGTAAGCACTGCTTTAGCTTCATCACATAAACTTTGGTATGATTTGTTCATTTTTCATTCATTTAAAAAGATTTTGGCCCTGGCTGGTATGGCTCAATGGATTGATTGCTGGCCTGTGAACCAAAGGGTCGCCAGTTTGATTCACAGTCAGGGTACATGCCTGGGTTGTGGGCCAGGTCCCCAATAGAGGGTGCACAAGAGGCAACCACACATTGATGTTTCTTTCCTTCTCTTTCTCCCCCTCTGTAAAAATAAATTAAATCTTAAAAAATTAAAAGCTAAAAATATTTTATAATTTTATTTATTATTTCTTTCTTGAGTCATTGCTTATCCAGGATAATTTTGTTTAATTTCCATATATTTGTGAATTTCCCAAATTCCTGTAGTTGGTTTCTAATTTTACTCCATTGTGGTCAGAGAACATACTTTCTCTGATTTCAGTCCTGTTTAAGTTTATTGAGGCTTATTCATGGCCTAACATGGTCTATCTATGCAGGAAAATGTTCCATGCATACATGAGAAGAATATATATTTTTCTGTTGTGTTCTATAGATTTCTGTTAGGTTTTGGTGGTGTGCAGTACTGTTTATTTTATTTCCTTGTTTAGCTCCTATCTACCTCTGTGTATGATTGAAAATGGGTGAAGTTTCTAATTATTATTGTTGAGCTGTCTCTTTTTTTTTCAGTTTCTGTTTCATGTATTTAGGGTACATGGGTATAGTTTTGAATCTTTGGAAGTATGAAAGCAAAGATGGGGAATCATGAAGTCCACATAGCCATGGGAAATTTTGCTATTCTTTTCTTTTTTAAATGATTTTATTTATTTATTTATTTTTAGAGGGGGAAGGAAGGAAGAAAGAGAGGGAGAGAAATATCAATGTGTGGTTGCCTCTCACATGGCCCCCACTGGGGACCTGGCCCCCAACCTAAGCATGTGCCCTGACTGGAAATCAAACCTGCGACCCTTTAGTTCACAGCCTGTGCTTAATCCACTGAGCTATGCCAGTGAAGCTTGATATTCTTTTCTTAAAGAATATGTATTTTATGTATTTATTTTTAGAGAGAGGGGAAGGGAGGGAGAAAGATGGACTGAAGCATCAATGTGAGAGAGAGAGGCATTGATTGGTTGCTTCTTGTGTGAACCCTGACCAGGGACTGAACCAGCACCCCGGCGAACCAGCACCCGAGGCATGTGCCATGACCAGGAATTGAACCAGTGACCTTTTGCTTTGGGGAATGATACCCAACCAACTGAGCCACACCAGTTATAGCCATTTTGCTATTCTAATGATGATGAAATACACTATAAGCTAGATTGAGGAAAATGAATAATGTTTGTTTCATGATTGTCCCTCTATCACATAGGAGAACCCAAGTAGCAGTTTTTTAAAAAGTGAATGCTTAGAAATCAGATTTTTTAAAAATATATTTTATTGAGTATGCTATTACAGTTGTCCCATTTCCCCTCCTTTATTCCCCTCTACCCTGAACACCCCCTTCTATCCACACCCCCCCCCTTTAGTTCATGTGCATGGGTCATACATATAAGTTCTTTAGCTTCTACATTTCCTATACCATTCTTAACCTCACCCTGTCTATTTTCTACCTACCTTTTATGCTATTTATTCTCTGTACTTTTCCCCCCTCTCTCCCCCTCCCACTGTTGATAACCCTCCTTGTGATCTCCATATCTGTGGTCCTTCCTGTTCCTGTTGTAGTTGTTTTCTTAGTTTGCTTTGTTTTTGTTTTAGGTGTGGTTGTTAATAACTGTAAGTTTGCTGTCATTTTACTGTTCATATTTTTTATCTTATCTTTCTTAGGTAAATCCCTTTAACATTTCATATAATAAGGGCTTGGTGATGATGAACATCTTTAACTTGACCTTATCTGAGAAGCACTTTCTCTGCCCTTGCATTCTAAATGAAAGCTTTGCTGAATAGAACAATCTTGGATGTAGGTCCTTGCCTTTCATGACTTGGAATACTTCTTTCCAGCCCCTTCTTGCCTGTAAGGTGTCTCTTGAGAAATCAACTGACAGTCTTATGGGAACTCCTTTGTAGGTAAATGTCTTCTTTCCTTTTGCTGTTTCTAAGATTCTCTCCTTATTTTTAATTTTATGTAATGTAATTATGATGTGCCTTGGTGTGTTCCTCCTTGGGTCCAACTTCTTTGGGACTCTCTGAGCTGCCTGGACTTCCTGGAAGTCTATTCCCTTTGCCAGATTGAGGAAGTTCTCCTTCATTATTTGCTCAAATAACTTTTCAATTTGTTGCTCTTCCTCTTCTCCTTCTGGCACCCTTATAATTTGGATGTTGGAACATTTAAAGATGTCCTGGAGGTTCCTAAACTTCTCATTTTTTTGAATTCTTGTTTCTTCATTCTTTTCTGGTTGAATATTTCTTTCTTCCTTCTGATCCACACCATTGATTTGAGCCTCAGTTTCCTTCCCATCACTATTGGTTCCCTATATATTTTCCTTTATTTCACTTAGCATTGCCTTCATTTTTTCATCTAATTTGCAACCAAATTCAATCAATCCTGTGAGCATCTTGATTACCAGTGTTTTGAACTGTGCATCTGATAGGTTGGCTATCTCTTCATCGTTTAGTTGTATTTTTTTCTGGAGCTTTGATCTGTTGTTTTATTTGGGCCAATTTTTTTTTGTCTCGTCATGCCTGCCATGTATAAGGAGCAGAGCCTTAGGTGTTCACCAGGGCGGGGCAACCCCTGTCTCTGCTTTGTGATGCTGTATGTGGGGAAGGGGTCAAGAGGGAACAATGGCACTTGCTCCACTCTCTGCTGGAGTTCACTCATTTTCCCCGCCACCCACAAGCATGGTGCCTTCTGGTGCTGATTCCCATGTGGGTTGGCTTGTGTACATTCTAGGACCCTGTGGGTCTCTCCAATGAACTGTCTTTTGAGGCTGGGAGTTTCTCCTGCTGCCTCCTCAATCCCCACAGGTGTTTTCAATCAGTGGTTTAAGGCTTTATTTCCTGTGCTGGGACTCTGGGTTTCGAGGTCTGTGTCGTTCCCCAGGTGTTCCTCCCAGTTTATCCACAGGTGAATGTGGGACCACTGGCTCTACCAGTCACCGTCTTGCTGGTCCGCCAGCTGCCACCTTGCCCTCCCTGCTCCACAATCCACTGTTTCACTGGGTCCACCAGCTACAGCCTTGCCTGCCCCAGTCCTCCAATGCCGCTTTGCCACAAGTCCTCTCTGCTTGGCTGCTGGTCTCCATCCCTCCTACCAGTCTGGATGGATGTTTTGTCTTTAACTCCTTGGTTGTATGACTTCCATACAGTTCGATTTTCTGTCAGTTCTGGTTGTTTTTTGTTTTTAAATTGTTGTCCTTCTTTCAGTTGTGCGAGGAGGCACAGTGTATCTACCTATGTCTCCATCTTGGCCAGAAGTCAGAAATCAGATTTTGCCATTGTTTAGCTTCGAAAAAAAAATATTTTGGTCCACTTCTTTACCTGCCACATTCATACTTCCAACACCTCCCTAATATTACTCTTTGGTTTGCCCTGTGGTACGACCTTTGCTCTGCTATATTGTTAAGAAGGCTCTTGCAGAAGATGTATAAGTTTATAAATAAAGATGAAATGTTACATCTTTTCAGAAAAATTTCTATGAAGCTCTGATTTACTATCTTTATTTCTGGGATACTTTTCAGTAATTTTTTCATCTTGAAATACATTTTTTTTTGCCAAACCTCACTTCTCCCTTTACCAGTTTTCTTACTGTAAAATGATTCCTAAGAGGCCTGTGAGCTGTGGCCAATTATAGTTGAGCAAATTCTCAATCTTTCATGAGGAAATAGAAAGAAAATAGAAATTACATTAGAAAATTAACTGATATGTTGCTCATATTCTCTTTTAAAAATATTTGGAGTATTCAGCATTTGTAGCAGTAATGCTTTAAGATGTCTTACTGTAATTTTTTTAGGCTTCATTTTTATAACAAAATTGAGAAAGCAGTACAGAGATTTCCCATATACCTCTTGCCCCCACAAATGCATAGTCATTTCTGTTATCAACACCACTCACCATATTGGTACTTTTACCAACAATAAACATACATTCACACATCAAAATCAGCCAAAGTCCATAGTTTACTTCAGGGTTCACTCTTGGTGTTGCATATTCTATGGATTTGGATAAATGTATAAAGCCATATATCCATCTTTATAATATCATACAGAGTATTTTCACTGCCCTAAAAATCCTTTGTGCTCTGCCTGTCCGTCTCTCCCCCTCTCCTCCTGGCAACCACTAATTTATTTATTTACTTATTTATTATATCTATAGTTTTGCCTCTTGCAAGATAGTATACAGTTGGAATCATAGAGTATGTAGACTTTTCAGATTGCCTTCTTTCATTTAGTAATATTCAGCTAATGTTCCTCTATGTCTTTTCATAGCTTAATAGCTCATTTCATTTTAAGGACAAATAATATTAATTTGTCTGGATATGCCACTGTCTGTTTATCCATTCATCTATTTGGCTGCTTCCAAATTTTGGCAGATTTGAAGAAAGATAAAATAAACATGGTGTGCACATTATGTGGACATACTTTCAACTCCTTTGGGTAAATACAAAGGAGTGCAATTGCTGAAGCATATGATAAAAGTATGTTAAGTTTTGTAAGAAACTATCAAACTCTTCAATGTGGCTGTATCATTCTCCATTCCCACCAGCAATGAAGGAGACATCTTGTTGTCCCATAATATCACAGCATTTGGTGTTGTTTGTGTGTTCCAGATTTTGGCCATTCTTATAGGTGTGTAGTGGTATCTTATTATTGTTTTAATTGGCATTTCCCTAATGACATATGATGTGGAGAATCTTCTGTTGCATATTTGTAACTGTAAATTGTGATTTATAAGAAATATGTATTTGGTCTTCCACTTCATTCCTGTCACAGAGCTCCTGAAATTCTTGGAATTCCCTAAGTGAGGAGACCTATGAAACTATCTCTTGTTATGTTAATGAGGTAACTTGGTGGGGGTAGATTTCCAGGGGAACCAAACTCCAATAGCTGGTTGGAACTTTCAGTTTCACCACCATCACCTCCAGGGAAAGGAGAAGGGGCTGGAGGCTGAATCCATCACCAGTGGCTAATGATTTAATTCAATCAGTCATGCCTGTGTAATAAAAGTTCCATAAGAACCCAAAAGAACTAGGTTCAAAAACCTTCTGGGTTGGTAAGCACATGGAGATTCTGGGAGAGTGGCACTCACAGATATGACATGGAAGCTCTGCCTTTCTTTCCACATACTTTGCCTTCTATGTATCTCTTACATCTGGACTTCATTTTTATCCTTTTATTATAAACTGATAAATGTAAATAAATGTGTCCCTGAGTTCTGTGAGCTGTTCTAGCAAATAAATTGAAACCCAGGATGGTGTCATTGGAATCTCTGATCGAGAGCCTATTGGTCACATGGGCTTGGAACTGGTATCTGAAGTGACAACGGATGGTGGGGGCAATCTTGTGGGACTGAGCCCTTAACCTATGGGATCTGATGCTATCTCCAGGTAGTGTTAGAATTTTTTTTCTTTAAAACAATTTTTATTAGTTATAGAAACAAAATTATAAATACATATTTTATTTTGTGTTTATTTTATATCTTATTAGGAAAGATATTGGTTAAAATCACTTTTGTAATAACGATTGAATCAGATGTGTTTTAAATTTGTAATCATAACCCAACTTCCCCTCTGATTTTTACTCAAATATTTATTTTTTTTATTTTAATTGTTCAAGTACAGTTTTCTGCCTTTTACTCCTATCCCAGCCCACTCCCCAGCTCTCCCCATCTCCCTCCCATTTTTAGCCCCTCCTTGTTTTTGTCCATGTGTCCTTTATACTTGTTCCTGCAAACACTTCCCCCTTTCCCCTGAAATTCCCTCCCCTCTCCCCTTTGGTCATGTTAGAATTAAATCAAATTATAGGACTCTGAGCTGGTGTCACAGACAATTGTTTGGTGTGGGGAAACCTCCATCTCACATTGAGTGACTACAAGTAAAATATATTGTGTGACTAATTAAAGTAGACTCAAAGGAAAACACAATAAGGAAGAACTGTTTTTTTCCTTATACAGGAAGAAAAAAAACTGAGGTCATTCTCTTTTTATACTAATCCAAAACCAAAGAGAGCACAAAGTACAATCTTCTGACCAGAATAAATAAATAACCACAAATACACCATTATTTTAACCTCTACCTTGTAGGAAGTGACTTGGACAGAAAATCTGTGAAGCAATACAGAAAGGATGGAGGGGCAGGAAATAAACTTTTTAAATGAAGATATTAGTCTATAATTCAGAAGTTTTTGATTATACTCATCACAATTACATCTGCTGTTTACTTCCATTATTTTAATTCATTATCCCAATGAGCTGGGGAGTACAAAACATGCTCAGGTAAGCCAGTCATTAAAAACAAACAAAACACCATATTGACAGTGATACTGTAGATACCACCTTGGTTCGAAAAAGTTTAGATATATTAGGTAATACCAAATTCCAAACCACCACCAATGTCCCCAACAGACAAATGCACCACTTTAAAAGGAACACAGGTAAATCAAGTAAAGGGAAGGAAGTAACATTAATGAAGAGTTGCTCTGTAATAGCCAACATCTCCTAGGTTTCCCATTTAATTCTTACAGGAAACAATAGCAGAAGTACAGGTATACCTACTTTTATTTTGCTTTACAGATGTTAATTTTTTCTTTTTCTTTTCCTTTTTTTTTTTTTACAAATTGAAGGCAAGACCCTCCACCAACCAAAAGATTACACCTTCCTTTATTGCCACACTAGCTTTATTGTGGTGTTCTGGAACTGATCCACAATAACTCTGAGGTATGGCTGTAATGGCAGTCTAGTTTACAGGTGGGAATCCTGGGCTCAACTTCTCTGTGCTTCTATAGTTGAGTTACTGAGTTTTTAAACTAGTTTTAAACTTTCTGAGCTCAAAGTCTGTTTTATCTACTACTGGGCACTATCTTGTATGGTATTTGAAAGGTGTTATAGAAATATATTTTCACCAATATAACCAAAGACATTGAAATAGAGAGCAGACTGACAGAGTTCAGAGGGGAGAGGAGAGGGAATTTCAGGGGAAAAGGGGAAGGGTATACAGGAACAAGTATAAAGGACACATGGATAAAAACTAGGGGTGGGTAGAAATGGGAGTGAAGAGGGGAGGGCTGGGTGGGTGGGTTGGGATGGGAGTAAAAGATAGAAAATTGTACTGTAACAACAACTAAAATAAAATTTTAAAAATTTACATAAAAAGAAGTATATTTTCACCTCTCTTTCTATTATTTATTTTTGCCATATCACTCATTTACCCAGAGAAACACTGTAAAGTACCTTCATGGTGCTTGGCCCATATCAGATGCCTAACATGGTATTTTCATTCCTTCCCCCAATCAATCTTTTTGAAGTCAATTAATTTTGACCTATGTATTTTGGGTGGCTTTCCACATAAATAGCTGTCTTTTTAGTATCCCTATATTTTAAATAAGAATAAAAGTACAATGGCTTCAGCAAACCTTTGAAATGAATTTGTTATGTGCTAACACATATGTATAAATACACACACATAAATACATACATACATACACATGGGCAAATTATGTGCATGGTGTAGTCAATACATGCATTATTCTAACATTTGCTTTAAAAATATATTGAGATAAAATTTACATATCATACTATTCATTCATTTAAAGTGATGGTATTTTAAGTATGTTCACAGACACATACAACCATCACCACAGTCGATTTTATTATTTTTTAAAAAGTGTAATATTTCAACTACAGTTTATAATCATGGAGATGTAAAGCATAGAATAGGAAATATAGTCAATCATATTATAATAAGCACAGTCAATTTTGGAACATTTTTATCCTCCCCCCAAAAAGTCAGTATCCTTTACACTTTATCCACTAATCCTCTCATCATCACCGTCACTTCCCACCAGCCTTAGGAAACTGCTCATCTATTTTTTGTCTCCATAGATTTGCCTCTTTTGGACATTTCATACAAATGTAATCATGTAATATATGCCTTTTATGTCTGGCTTCTTTCACTTAGCATAATGTTTTCTAGGTTTATTCGTGTTGTGGCATGCATAAGTACTTCATTCCTTTTTTAATAAGTTGTTTTTACTGTTGTTCTATTACAGTTGTCCCAATTTTTCTCTCTTTGCCCTCCTCTGCCCATCCCACCCCCCCCCCCACAGTCAATCCCCAGCCTGTTGTCCATGTCTGTAGGTCATTCATACATGTTCTTTGTCTAATCTGTTCCCCTTCTTTCCACCATTATCCAACTCCCCCTTCCCTTCTGGTCACTGTTAGTCTGTTCCATGTTTCCATGCCTCTGGTTCTGTTTTGTTTGTTAGTTTATTTTGTTCATTAGATTCCTCTTATAGGTAAGATCACATGGTATTTGTCTTTCACTGGCTGGCTTATTTCATGGCAGCATGGATGGAACTGGAGAATATTATGCTAAGTGAAACATTTCATTCCTTTTTGTGACTGAATAATAATATTCCATTATATGGATATACCACATTTTGTTTATTTAATCATCAAGGGATGGACATTAAACTATTAGAATACTGATATAAATATTCATGTACAGCAGGTCCTTGAATAACATCATTTCATTATAACATTGATAAGATGCTATGGGAACTTAACTCTTCTTTACATCAATTAACCTATGGTAAAATTGGTTTCAATATGTGTGTTTTCATAGAAACTATGAATGATGTTAAATGAGGACTTACTGTCCAACTTTTTGTGTGGACATTTGTTTTTCATTTCCCTTGAATGGAATTTCATTTCTTTGGCATGAAATCACTGGGTCATATGGTAAACAGTATGTTTAACAATGTGAGGAACTGGCAGACTCTTTCAAAGCAGCTGCATCATTTACATTCCCACCAGCAGTGATTGAAGGTTCTAATTTCTCTATATACTTTCAAAACTTATTTTTGTCTATTTTTTGATTATAGACATTCTACTAGGTTTGAGGTGATATCACTTCCCTGACGATGAATAATGGTGAGCATCTTTACTGCATAGAAATTTGATGACATTTAACTTTTATTGAGCACCTGCACTATACAAAGTGTAATAGTACCGAGGGGGATATAGATGGAATAGGCACACAAACAGGCCACAAGAAAGTTAAAGTCTAGAGGGATTTTTAAGATAGCCCTGATTTTAATTCTGAATTCAGCCATGTGATATGTATATGTGATCATGGACAGATTACTTAGTCCCTCTGTCCTTCTTGTTCCTCAGTTGTGAGATGAATTTAATAATACATAATCATAGAGAATTTGAAATAATCAAATGAGATAACTCAATCAAATATTTGTTGCATCCCTACTTTGTGCCTTGCACACTATGTGTATGTACATATTTGTATAAAGGACGTTTATAAAAGTGCCCATCCCAATGACTGGCTCCTCCCATTACAATGGTAATGGTGATAACAGTGAGGTGGCAATAATGACAGTGGTGACAGTACACTTGATTAAAGTGTCATTGGATATATTATCCCATGTTTTTGTGATGAGACATCATTTTAATTTAGAGGGAGGTATTTCAAGCAGACTAACAATCTGAGTTCAAGTAGAAAGTCTGCTTCAGTGCAATATATCTAGACTGTATTCCTGAAAACAAACCATTGGATTTCTGTCTGTTCTTGGCTATGATTGTGTGTGTACACATTCAACCCCAGCCATGTTGGCACTAATTGGCATCCTGGTAGGCAGTTTCAGCCTAGAGATCAAGAGCTGACAAACAAGGAGTGCTGTGCCTTTGGGGAGGGCAGAAATACATTGGCAGGAGGTAGAGTGGAGAGTTCACCTGCCATCTCTCTGCTGTTTGGAGAAAGATAGCCATTGCTGATATTAACCTGTTATCTTTAGAAAATCATAACATGATTATGGGAAAAATATTAGAAAACCAACCTGGGTACTAGCTCTCAGTCCTGAGATAGTTTTTCCTGAAGGTTCTTAAAAGTACTGTGTAGGATATATATGCCTTGCATTTGTTTAAATATACAAGAATGAGAAAAAAATGAAAACTTCCATTATAAGGGGTTTGATGTGTGAAATAAATAGTCCTATGTATTTAAGAACTAAAGCATAGTAGCTAATTGACAGGTAACCTAAAAATGTCTAATGGTGTGATCAATAATTCTCAGGATAGTATTTATCAAATAATTTTGGATGGAAAGAAGCATTTTGTGGTGCATATGACTAGATGAATTTTCAAACCAATTCCTTGAAAGGCTGATTTATACTTTATTGGCTTGGGAAGACATCCATAATAGTGAAAGAAGGCTAGATGAATAACTGTAACTACAAGTAATCTTTATTCTTATGAAAGGTAATAAATGAAAATGCAGTTACACAAGAGACTTATATGTAGTTTACCTATATATATTTTGTAATGTTTATTTTTCAAAGATAAATTAAATGATGATTGCTACAATTTGGTTTATAATACTATATTTGGTTTTATATATAGATTTCCACAGGATTTCTTCAAGTATCTTTCCCTGTTAATTTTCGGTATGATTGGATTTGTGAAAAAAATTGTATTATATGCAAAAATTTGTAGGAATTTTAAAATGTGTGCATTACTAAATTATGTTCAAATTGGACATACATAGTTGCATTGTATTCAAATTATATGTTGGTGTGGTTTTGGGGGAAATATTTTTCTTATTATAAAATTAATAAATTCTCATTGAGTAAAACTTGAATATTATAGAGAAACAATAGCTGTTTTTAAGAATGTCAGCTTTCTCCAATTTACACATTCAATGTAATTCCTATTAAAGTACCAATGGCATATTTCACAGACATAGAACAAACACTTCAAAAATTTATATGGAATTATAAACGACCCCGAATAGCTGCTGCAATTTTGAGAAAGAAGAGTAAATTAGGAGGGGTCACAATACCCGACACTAAAGTATACTACAAGGCCACTATAATCAAAACAGCCTGGTACTGGCATAAAAACAGGCACATAGACCAATGGAACAGAACAGAGAGCCCAGAAATAACCCCAAGTCTCTATGGTCAATTAGTATTTGACAAAGGAGGCAGCAACATTAAATGAGATAAAAATAGCCTCTTCAACAAATGGTGTTGGGAGAACTGGACAGCCACGTGCAAAAAAATGAAACTTGAGCACCAACTTACACCATATACAAAAATAAATTCAAGGTGGATAAGAGACTTAAATATAAAACGTGACACCATTAAAGTCCTAGAGGAGAACGTAGGTAGGAAAATCTCAGATATTTCACGCAGAAACTTTTTTACTGACGTGTCCCCTAGAGCAAGGGACATAAAGGAAAGAATAAACAAATGGGACCTCATCAAAATTAAAAGTTTCTGCACAGCTAAAGAAAACAGTATCAAAATTAAAAGAGAACCAACTGTATGGGAAAACATATTTGCCAATGGTACCTCAGACAAGGGTTTAATCTCCAAAATATATAAAGAACTTACACGACTGCACTCTAAGAAGACAAGGAATCCAATTAAAAAGTGGGCAAAGGACTTGAACAGACACTTCTCCAAGGAGGACATACAGAAAATCCAAAGACACATGAAACGATGCTCAATATCGCTAGCTATCAGAGAGATGCAAATTAAAACCACAATGAGATACCACTTCACACCAGTCAGAATGGCCATCATAAACAAAACAACAAACAACAAGTGTTGGAGAGGTTGTGGAGAAAAGGGGACCCTAGTGCACTGCTGGTGGGACTGCAGACTGGTACAACCACTATGGAAAGCAGTATGGAACTTCCTCAGAAAAATAAAAATGGATCTGCCTTTTGACCCAGCAATTCCACTGCTGGGACTCTATCCTAAGAATACTAAAACACCAATTCAAAAGAACCTATGCATCCCAATGTTCATAGCAGCACAATTTCCAATAGCTAGATGCTGGAAGCAACCAAGATGCCCATCAGTAAATGAATGGATCAAAAAACTATGGTACATTTACACAATGGAATTCTATGCAGCAGAAAGAAAGAAGGAGCTCCTACCCTTTGCAACAGCGTGGATGGAGCTGGAAAACATTATGCTTAGCCAAACAAGCCAGGCAGTGAAAGACAAATACCATATGATCTCACCTTTAACAGGAACCTAAATAACAAAACAAAGAAGCAAGCAAAATATAACCAAAGACACTGAAATAGAGGACAGGCTCACGGTGACGGGAGGGTAGAGAAGAGGGAATTTAAGGGGTCAGTGGGAAGGGCTCACAGGAACAAACTTAAGGTGCACATGGTCATAAACTAAGAGGAGGGTGGTAATGGGAGGGAAGTGGGGAGGGTGGGAGGGGGGAATGGATTGGGATTAAAAAGGAGAAAACTGTATTTGAACAATGATTAAAATATAATAAAAAAAGAAGAAAAAAAAAAGAATGTCAGCTTTCTCAAATTCTTATCAACAGTGAGTTATCAGGGAAACATTACTAACCTAGTAAGCAAGTCTTCATGTTTTAATATTCTTTCTTTCTATTGCTAGTGATTTTGAAATCATTTTTTACTTGCCATTCCCATTTGTAATTCTTTTACCAACTACTAGTGTAAAACTCTGCCTATTTCTCTTCTGACATGTTCAAATTATATTGATTTGTAAGTCCTATTCATATTAAACATTTTAACCCATTTTTTATAATACTCATGGCAAATATTTTTAACCATGAATTTCTGACTTTGTATAGTGCTTAGATTGGCTGTCTGAACCTAGAAATTAGATAAACATTAGCTATTTTTATTTCCTAATTTTGTTCCTTTGTCTTTATTGATGATTGAAATACAATACTGATAACATCAATGTGACATTTTATATTTTTATGTATATTTTATGTAATTGCCTCAGTAAGTTTTTACAAGAGTTCTGCTAGGCAGGCACCTTTATTATCTTATATTCCTCAGAAGAACAGTCATTAGACAGTAGAGCCCAACCTGTATCCTGACTACATATTTTATGCTTTCCCTGATTTCATACTACTTTTATTGATTTGGTGTTTCTATAGAGACCTCAGATCATCTGAAGATTCTATTAGTTATGTTTAGATATTTCAGTAATGACTTAGCTTAATAACACTAAAGAATAAAATCATTTGACATAGAATTGTTTTTTTAGAAGTGTTTTTACGAGTACTACATGCTTATTTCATAAAATTTAGGAAAATATTGAAATAGAGATAGTGGCAAATTTAAAAATATCTCACATGATCTCACCACTCAAAGATAAAAAACACTGATAGCATTCTTATATGAATTTTCCCATTATTTGCTTATTTCTTTCTTTATATATTATATATGCACTTTTTTATCATATTAACATATGGTATTGCATCTTGTTTTATTCAGTCTAATATATTATAAAATATCTCAAAAAGACATATATTCCATAAAAATGTCTTCATGTAATTAAATATTACTAGTTTATGTAATTTAATAGCTGTATATTTTAACCAATTCTCAATTATTATGCATTTAGGGTTTTTTTTTCTATTTTTCAACCATTATAAAATACTTTACTGAATATCTTGTCTTATTATTTGTGATCAAGTGCAGTTTGTGGGTCAAAGGCCATTCACCTTTAGGGTTGTGTGATGCAAATTTTCCAAATGGCTTCCAGAAACTATATGTTTACTTGTCCTTGACCTCTATGGGGAGGGCAAATTTACTCCTCTGTTCCCTCATAGTTCTTCTGGCTGGTATAATAATCAAACTGATATGAGACAGATTAACAGGAAAAAGAACCAAATTTATTATGTATAAACATATGGGGGTTCCAAAGGAATATAGGACCCAAGGACAAACAGGGCAGTCGAGACTAATTTGACATTCTGTACTAAGGAAAGGGGGGATAAGGGTCATGGACTTTAAAGGGAAAGTAGGCAATTCACCGGTAGATGACAAAGAGCAAAGACAGTAAACAAATTCTTGCTGGGTTACTCAGAAGTAATGGGATTCAGACAAGAGTCCGACAGGCTTTCCAGATTCCTCTCTGTCTGCCACACTTAGTTCACATATGCTAAGGTGATAGCTCCCTTCCTGGAGTAGGTTTTTCTACCTGAATTCTTTTAAGCAAGTAAAGGAAAGGCAAAAGGTTCTTGAGTCTTTTGTTTCTTAAAATTATCATTATCTCAAAAATGTAAAATTTGGGGTGGCAAACTATGTTCCCCCTCAACTCCATGGGATTGTGAACTTCAAATATGTAGACCCAGTAACTAGCCTACTATTTGTCACACAATAAATAATATATTAATACATATTTCTTGAATGGTCAGATGGATAGATAAATAAGGAAAGAGGGAGAATGCATGACCAATTAATATGAAGGAGAATGTATGCCCCATTAATGTGAGGGAAAATCAAACCTGGGTACTCATCTAGATCAAATTGGACCTTGAGACTAGTCTGAGTGTTAGCCCCCCCAGATTACCTCTATGTAGCATCTTTGTTACTGAGCAGACTGGGACCTACCCACATGGTACTGTTACAGAACAGGGCCAAGAGGGGGTATGATACACTATTACCAAAAGGACCCCCTACTAGGTTCACTTGTCTGCCACCAGAGGAAACACATTTCTCAATGGCAGAGATATGTGAAAAGGAAAGGAAATGTTTATTTAAAGCTATACAGACTTAAAGTAGTGACCTAACGTCTTCATTAAAATGTCCAAGTCCTTTAGGATACCCACAGATGCATACAGTACTTCCTTCTCCCTCTGCCCTAAACTGGGGTACCTTATCTCAGGAAAAGAAGTAGAGTCTGTGATTCAAGTTGCCAGCACCATCCACTGTGTCACCATTCAGGATCTCCAGCTAATCCAAAGCCATGTGGCACCATCTCATGGCCTACTGGCAAGAGTTCTTTCACCTTCTAGGCAAAGTCTCTCCTGCTTCCTAGACCATATAGCCAAAGGGAGCACCCCAAAGCCGTGTGGTCCTCTTCTACCAAAGCTGTGGGGGTCCCCACTCTGGTCAAAACCACATGGTTCTTCTCTCCACCAAAGCTGCGGGGATCCCCACTCTGGCAAAGCTGTGCAGTTCTCCTCCCAATGGCTGCCATGTCTGAGTTTAAATCCCTGTGCCAATCTTCCTCTGTATCCCCATTTCTGACTCCTCCTACAATTAGTTACACCTGCTAGCATTCCTGTATTATTCCAAGTTTACTGGGCTGCCATCATGAGTCCGGGCAGGTGTGGCCCCATGTCATGGAGCCAATCTTGTCCAAGCTCTCATGCAGGCACTATAACCTGGGGGACCTGCCTCCCAGTTACATCTTGGGTGGAAGTCTTTTCCATCCCCCTGGCTCAGAGCATGGCCACAGCTATTTAACATATCCATGAAACCAGTTAAAGGTTATAGATGTGTTAAATGACCATGCCAGAGGTTAGCTGCAAAGCTGTGACTGTACAAAATAGCTCTGTATGTTCCTGCCCCATGTGTCCCTTCTCTCAAGTCACACCTGTGGGGAGAAGGACTGGGGACATCCCATATATCTTTCCTGGACACCTTCAGTTCTGGACTCCATTCCAAATCCCTATTTGGGCCCCCCTCTTGGCTGTACCCTGTTACAGTACTTTGGTGAAAGACCCAACAATTAATGCTAGAAAGAGAAGATCTTTATTTACATTATTCCAACCTTGGGGGAGTCTAGAGCACCTCAGCTCAGAGTCCTCCTTTCCCACAAGACTCAGTACTTCCCATGCTCCCCACCAGGCTATGAGCCAAAAGCCCCCAAAGTTCATCATGTCCTTATCTGTGCAGGATCTGGAATATGTTGCCATCAGTCTCCATGTAATAGTCTAGAAAAGCATATGCTGTGTTATTCTGGATCATAGTAAAACTCAGGAAAGGCACAGTTCTTCAAAGTCCAGGGAAAATTCAAGTTCAATTGATCAGGATCTTGCAAGGAAGTCCTTTGCAGCTCCAGAGTCAGCTAGAGCAGGCATGACCACAGCAGCAGCATCTCCTTTCTTATTGGCCCAGGCCACATGGCCTCTTTTCTCACTATAAACCACATAACTGCTTGCTTACTTCTTCCTTCTCACTGATCTCTTTCAAACCACATGACAAAAATCCTTACTACAGACAGCATGTCTCTTACCTCACTTGTACTCCCTGCAGAGCCAAGAGAGTGACAGAGACTGGAAGCGAGAGGGAACCTCATGGCTGCTACATTATCCCTTCTTCACAGCTCTTCTACTCCCTTTCAAGCTGCATAGCCAAGTGAAAGAATGGCTGCAGCGCCTAGTTTAAATCCCAGCCTGGAGCTTCCTCCATAACCCCATTTCCAAATCTTCCCACAATGGGCTACATTTGCCACTCCCCATTTCTTCTACCTTTCTTTGGCTGCCATTGTTAGTCCAGGCAGGCATGGCCCCATGATGCAGAGAGAACTTCCCCCTGCTTCTCATGCTAGTGCTGGAAGCTCTGGTTACGTGGGTTAAAGTAATGCCCATCTCCCATGCCTGGATTGGCAGGCACAGCTATTTAGCATAACTATAAAGCTAGTCAAGTTGTTACAGACATGCAAAATAACTCTCAATCACTGTGCTCCCTGTGCTGTGCTTCTCTACCCTTCAAGCCAAGGCTGTGGAGGC
Organism: Phyllostomus discolor; assembly: GCF_004126475.2. Lineage (NCBI taxonomy): Eukaryota > Metazoa > Chordata > Mammalia > Chiroptera > Phyllostomidae > Phyllostomus > Phyllostomus discolor. Next base: position 68,391,327 of record NC_050198.1, read on the forward strand.
TTTTTATTTTGAGCCCCTGCTCTACATCCTGTATCATCTTTACCTGTCAATGTATGAAAGAATAAAAATGCTTCATTTAATAAGTCCTCTTTGGAGGGAGGGTGTGGAATAGTTGGGAGCTAGTGGAAACAAAAACAAAAAAAGCTTATTCTTTGGGTTTCATTTCCTCCCACAATTGACACTTGTATTATTATTTCTTGTTTATGCCACCTCAAACCTCCAACTTCCTCTTTCATTTTAACTCTCTAGTTTTATCTTAAGCTAGACTTACTTTTGCACAAACCCATAGTCCCAATCATGAGCATTTCCAAACAAGAGCCATTTACTTCGGGCCTATATCTCTAGCGGCTTAAATAACAAATGGAAATTTAAAGTTATTTTTTTTTTCTTTTAACCAGAACTAGATAAACTTTTAGGTATACTTTTCCACACCAAGGCTAGAACAAACCTCAGGGACATTGTTTCCTTTTCCTTCCACTTCTACTAAAAGGACACCCCCAACTTTATTAAACAGTCAAAGCAGGTCTATGTACATTTAACTTTGCAGGCAGCTATGACAAAAATTCTCTTCAATTTCAACTTGTCCCATCTAGAAGAGATAAATAGAAGTAATGATATCTTCAGCATCTGCAGCCTCTTCTTTTGCATCCATCTCTCTGCCCAATGTCTTCCTGTTCCTTTAAACCCTGTTCCCAATTAGATCAAGGCAAGTTTTGATGATGGTACTGACATTTGGTGATTTAAGTGGCTAATTACATATTTTGTGAAGAGATGCAGGGGGCCCATGCAGTCTGAGACCTACCTCTTCTGCTGAATATAACAAGTCCCTTCAAGGAACTGGTATAGTGGGAAAGAGTTCAGAAAAGATAACCTGTGATCTCTTCCCACTGTGTAGTCCCAAGGAGGGCCAGAGCTCCTTGTCAGCCCAGCCTACAGTCTTCTTTCTGGTGAGTGCTGGTATCAGAAAAGCTTACAGCCATTTGTCCTTGGATTTTAAGACCAGTAAATAGTCTGCTTTAGTGAATTTCTACCTGGCAGACTCTGAATTTAAGCCAAATACCCCAATTTGCCTTTTTATCAGAGACTCCCAGTTGTGTATTTCATAGTTTCTGGAATTTTGATGTTTACTTAAAGTATTTAATAGGAGTTTTATGTGAACACACCCTTATGTGATATCTTCAGATTAAACCCTCACTTCCTATGTTTCTTTAAATTTTTATTGTGTTTTTTCCATTATCATTTACTCCTCTTGTACCCCCTTCCCCCATCCCACAATCACCACATTGTTGTCTGTGTCCATCAGTCCTTTTTCTTTTTTACTTGATCTATCTACTTCCTAACTACTGCTGCCCCAGAGCTGTCATCTGCCCTCTATCTATGGGTCTGTCTCTATTTTGCTTGTTAGTTCAGTTTATTCATTAAATTCCACATACGAATGAAATCATATGGTGTTTGTCTTTCTCTGACTTGCTTATTTCACTTAGCATAATGTTCTCCATATCCATCCATGCTGTTGCAAAGGGTAAAATTTTCTTCTTTTGTAATGGCCAAGTAGTATTTTATCTGCTATATCTCCTCAGGCAAAGGAAACAAAAAGAGAAATAAACAAAAGGGACTACATCAAACTAAAGAGTTTTTGCACAGTAAAGGAAACTATCAACAGAATAAAAAGACAACACATGGAATGGGAGAACATATTCACTGGTATATCTGATAAGGAGCTAATATCCAAAATTTGTAAAGAACTTACAAAACTCAACACCAGAGAAAAAGCCAAACAATCCAATTAAAAATGAGCAAAAGACCTGAATAAACACTTATCCAATGAGGACACACAGATAGCTAATATACATATGAAAAGATGCTCAACATTACTAATAATCAGAGAAATGTAAATGAAAACCACAATAAGATACCATCTCACATGTGTCAGAATGACCATCATCAATAAATCAACAAATAACAAGTGCTGGTGAGGATTTGGAGAAAGGAGAACGTTTTGCACTGTTGGTGGGAATGCAGACTTGTGCAGCCACTGTGGAAATTAGTATGGACATAGTTCCAAAAATTAAACACGGATCTGCCTTTCAACCCAGGTATCCCACTTCTGGGAATATATACAAAGGAACCCAAAACACTAATTTGAAAGAACATACGCACCCTTATGATCACTGCATTATTTACAGTCATCAAAATATGGAAGCAGCTCAATTGTCCATCAGTAGATGAGTGGATAAATCACTTCCTATGTTATATCTATCTCTGAGAATTCAGTTTCTGACAAATTGAGCAATAATCTTTATAATGAGATTTGAGGCCATAGTTTTGGTGGGATGCGTGTATACAGTTCTAGTGATTTACTGGAGGTTGTTGGGCACTGAGAAATAGTAAGAGGCAGAGCTTAGTCAAGATTGTGAATTCTAGAAGAAAGTCCCTTTATTCCTTGAATGGTATCTGGTTGTGGACTAAAACTGTTGCTTTCTCTTTGACAGGGTCATTGGATGGTCTCTTTGAAACTTACTCTGCATCCTGCTTCTGGGATTGGGGTGGTGGTTGGAAGACCTAGTCATGCATGGATTTTTCTAGGAAGAAAAAAATCCTGATGACACCTTTGAAATGTTTTCTTGTGCTGCTTTGTATTATTCACACTAGATTACCATAAAAAGATATATTGAATTATTTTATGCTTTTGCTTTTGCATGCTGTTTTACTTATAGAAATAAAGATAAAATCTTCAAAAGTTTGATTACCTTTTATGCTTTGTGTATTAGGATTGGGGCATAGGAAGATAGAAACAACAGTATCACTTCAACCTTATCTGTTTCTCAGAAGTGTTTTTCAGTGTCCTCTAATTAGAAGACCAGTGAACTAAGAGTGCTTACCAGGGGTAAAATGATGATTTTAAGGGTCAAATACCCTTACTATAAGGGTATTTGAATTTGACCAAATATCTCAGTGGAATCCCCACCAATATAGCAGTTACTGTCTTTGTTCGTTCATTCACCAAACAAATTGACCACCTACCATGTCCAGGCACTATGATTGGGATTTAAAGTGAGAATAGGGCAGTTCTTATGTTCATTTTCTATCTTTGCTATAGCAAATTACTCCAACTTAGTGACTCCAGACAAGCCAGATTTATTTTCTTACAGTTCTGAAGTTCAGAAATCCTAAAAATCAAGATATGTGGCAGGGCTATTCCTTCTGGAAGCTCCAGGGGAGAACTTGTTTTCTTGCTTTTTCCAGCTTAGAGAAACCACCTATATCCCTTGGCTTGTGGCTCTGTCTTCCAGTTTCAAAGCCAGAAGCATATCATCTTCTCTCCTACCTGACCTCTCTTTGCATCCTTCTATCTTCTTTCTCTATATATCTGGCCTCCCTGCGTTTCTCTTCTAAGGATGCTTGTCATTAGATTGGTCCCTCTTGGATAATCCAGGATAATCAGTCCATCTCAATGCCTAGAACCTTAAGCACATCTACAACATTCCTTTTGTCATGTTAGGTAACACCTTCAAAGGTTCTGGGGCTTAGGACATGTATATATTTATTGCAGAGCATTATTTGGCCTACCATAGTGCCTCTACCCTTGAACCAGTTCACTAAATAATATAAGATAATAGATGTTGAAAGAGATTTCAACATCCTTCAAAATAGAAACAGATTTTGATAATTAAATATAATAAATTTAAAGATGGTGCCTGCATAAGTTACCATGGAACATAGAAGAGAGAACAATGAACTGACCTGAAGTAGTGCTTTACACAGGAGGAGGGGTTGATATTGAGTCTAAGAAAAAGATGAGGAGTTCAGTCAGTGAAGGAAGGGGAATAAGAGGCAGCGGGAGAACCAGGCTGGAAAGAGTATAACTTTCTCAAGCCCCCAAAACCAGGTCAGTGGGACAAAGGTGTAGGAGATATGTGATTCAATGACAGAGGGTGATGGAAAAGAGTTGGAGCTAGGTGAAAGAATTTTTATTTATATTTATATGCCATAATACCAGGTTTGCATGTTATGTTCCTCTAGAGAAGGGGAAGCCATGGAAAGAACTATTTCAGAAAGAACACACTGGATGTAGGGTGGAAAATTCCTGGCTGGAAGCAAAGTCCTTGAAGGCAGGGAGATCACTGTTCCTATAGTAAGATGTCTGTGAACAAATGGGATGTATTGTCAGTATAGACATTGTTATATCAACAAGCTGCTTTATTTGGCTATTTTTCTATCCGCAGTAGGTGGATAACGGCCTCCAAAGATATGAGGTCCTAATACCTAGAACCTGTTAATGTTACCTGATTTGGAAAAAGGGTCTTTGCAAATATGATTAAATTTAGGGTTTTAAGGCTATATTATCCTGGATTATTTGGGTAGTCCTGACATGAAATCACATATATCCTTATAAGGACAAACCTGATGGAGATTATAGACATATGAGCAGGAGACAATGTAACATAGAGCAGAGATTGGAGTGATGCAACTACAAGTCAAGGAATGCCTGCAGTCCCCAGTAGCTGGAGGAGGCAAGTTGTGGTTTCTCCCTGTGAGGCTCAGGAGGGTATATGGCCCTGCCTCATCTTGATTTTGGCTCAATAAAATGGATTTTGGACTTACCGTCTCCAGAACTGTGAGGGAATAAATTTCTGCAAATTTCTAAGCTACCAAATTTGTGGTGATTTATTATAGCAGCCACAGGAAAATAATAGCCTGCTTTCCTGTGAATGGTCATGTCCCATGACTTCCCAAACATTCTTCAGACACCATTATGCTCAGACTTTTATCCTAACTCTAGTTTATATGATGCACCTTTCTCAAATATCTACTGGTTTAGTCTTCATAGCTAAGAAGTTAATGGATAATATGTTTCTATGCTACACATATAGAGAAATTGTTTTATAGCTCTTAGTACAAGCCTTTTTATATTCTATTTAAATATGTATTTTAGCCCTGGCTGATGTGGCTCAGTGGACTGAGTGTCAGCCTGTGAATCAAAGGGTTCCTGTTGGATTCCTAGTTATGGCACAAGACTGGGTTGCAGGCCAGGTCTCTAGTAGGGGATATGTGACAGGCAACCACACACTGATGTTTCTCTCCCTCTCTTTCTCCCTCTACCTCTCTAAAAAATAAATAAAATCTTTAAAAAATAAATAAATATGTATTTTTAGATTTTTATCTTAAGTTGAGATGATGTGTATAGCAAAAGAAAACACACAAAGCATTAGCTGGGGTTGGGAAATTTGCAATCTCTCCCTGAAGAATGGCACCATTCTGAGCTGACACTTCATTAAGGCATTATTTGAAAAAAAAAATTGGCTCTTTGAAGAAGTTGCCATTCCCACAGGGGAAGCTATAGTGCCACTCAGAAGACTTTTTCATGTGTGTGCACTTGCATAAGTAAAGTTTTCCTGGATGCAAATCAGATTCTTGCCATATTTTATTAAATGGATTGTAAAATTTTATACATACTAAAGAAGCACTGAATGAAATTAACCTGTGAATGGAAAGCAGTGGAACAGAATATAATGTGCAAGGGCCCTCGATTTGGACAGAAATTTTTCTAGCTTCAGAGCTGCTATTAACAAGTTGAGAACCTCAATTTATTCATCTATACAATGGGACTGATAACAATGCTTGCTTTACCTGGTTGTTGGGACAATTTGATGAAATACAACATACAAAGCACCTGGCATAGCTTTTGACACACAGAAAATACTCAGTGAATATTTGGCTGTTATTAAAGTTAGTCATGATGATGATGATGTTGCTTTTGTTATCTGGCACTGCTATGTGGTAACATGCAACATATTGTAAAAAGTTCAGAGAAACGTCGGATACTTTGTTAGTAACTCAGTTTTGCAGATGGCATTAAGCCATGAACCTATAGCCCTTTTAACTATACTACTGCTTTTGTTCCAGGGGTGTGCACAGCAATCAAGATCCCCCTGCCTCTGATAAGAAGAAGCAGATTAGAAGACATGAGCCTGGCCTTTAATTAAGCTAACCTTGCCTTGGAGGCAGTAAAAGCTGGCCAGGAAGGACTTGGTATGTTCACAGCCAGTATGCTGGCCATGACTATGAATAATACAGTACAGTGGTTTGTTAACTGCTGAATTGTATAATACATATTAATTAATTGGTGTGGTTGATAAGAGAAGTCCTGGAGTAGTCAAAGAAGCCTAAGGAAGTAAAGAAATTATGCTGGTTATTGAAGGAAGGAGGGGGTGAATTTAGTAGAGCAGGGAGTTTAGAAGAAAGGGGAACATTTCAGCCATAGGCTACTATAATATGAGTGAAAATGAAGGGCCATGAGAATGGTTCTAATTCAAGCAGTTTGTCCAGGTACCCCACTGACTCTCTCCTTCATATTCCTTTCTAGCCAATATAAACTAATCATCAGCCTGAGTTCACTCTAAACTTCCCTGCCTCTATGTGATTGCCATTCCTGCCCTGCTCTGAAATTCTATCCATCTCTCAGTCTATCTTTAGTCCTGCTTCTTTTGTGAAGTCTTTCCTCATCACAAGGTGGTATGTTCTTTCTATCCCTACTATTAGGTCCTTACAGCACCTTGGATGGTCCTCTAATGCTAATAATATTTGGCTTCAGATTAGTTATTTGTATAATCATTTATAAGTTCATTGAGGGCAGGGGTTGGGACTTACTCATTCTTATGTAACCTAGAACAGTGTTCCAAGAGCTTGGGCATATTAGATGCTCTCAAATTTTTGATATTAAACTGAAGGATATCGATCTTTATGTTTCTTGAGAAATGCTCAAACTGGAGTAGAAATAACATTCATATGTGTAACTATATAATGCTGGAACTAGAGGAACCTGTAGTTTACTTAATTGTTTACATCTTCTACCTTAATAACTGCTTTGCTTGTCTATGACAGAATGTAGCTCATTACTGGGCATATAGTAGGTGCTTAAATAATATAATGAGGAAATGATCATTCTCAGATGTGTTGCGTGGGTCACCGGCCAGCAGTGACCACAGAACGCTGCGGATGGCTCGCCGAAAACACGCGAGAAAAAACATGCACAGAGACAGACCAGTTTCTGTGGGGAAGTAGGGACGAAATGGCCACCTCCCTTAGTGGGGAGCGCCCCGATTTACCGTCCATACCTGCTTTTATTGGGCTCATTTTGCATAATAATTCAGGTAAAGTACAGTACTCATTATGAAGAAGTAAGGAACCATAGAAAACAAGGAACTCTGCTGGTCTATTTTGAGTCGGGGTCAAAGAGCTGTAAGACTTTGAGGAACAAACTAACTTCCTCCTTGGACCCTTCTCATTCAACTAAGAGCATTCTAAACAAAGGAGGTTTCACAGTAATTTACATATTCTTTCTTAGGCCTGATCACCTGGGAATCCGCCCTTTTCAGCACAGAGCTGCACCACCCTGTCATTGTTTCAGGCTTAGGTGGAGCAAGGGAACTAAGGCAACCAAGAGATAAGGAGATTTTCTCCCAGATGATGAGAACTCAGGCTATGTCAAAGCCGAGGAGCGAGGGTCCATCACCCCTTTTTGCTGCAGCCCCCAAAGTCCTTCTTTTGGGGGGCCTCCCAAAGTGATCGTGCCTGTCTTAGATCATTCCCCACTTGGGGAATCTTACCCATCTTTGGCTAACCGACCAAGTTTTGGGGGGTTCAGTTATGAATAAAGCAGCAGAAGCAGCATTCCTGCCAGGGAGATAGGCTTTTGTCTCCTTGCTGGCTTACGGTTCCAAGGGCGTTCCCTTAGCCTTAGCCTTAGCCTAGGCAGGGATTTCAGCTTCTGATACCAGTCAGGGCAGTTCCCAACACAGATAATCTATTTAAAAAATGCTACCAAATATAACTTGTACAGCTGCAGATAAAATTCTTTATTTAATGGTTCAAATTGTAATGTCATTTAAAATTTTGTACTAAAACAAACATCAGTTTTTGTCCTAAGATCTGAATCAATATTTCTTTGTACTTAAGTGGGTGTTGATTAGAAATTTCCAGATGGTACATCTCATTTAGAAACAGGCTAGTTTGTCCATATGGGGAGTAATATATATATTTATATATTTTTGGAATGATTGTTTTATATTCTTTTCTCATCCTTATTGATTATAAAAGCCATTAGGGCAAAGAGTCCATCCTCTCCTTTTTTATAACCACCTATACCAAGCTTTATAATCTATCTGCTCATCCTTAGCACTAAATAAATACTGACTCTGTAAAAGACAGTGACCTCAAGGGGGTTAATAGTGACAGAAATATTTTATGAGAATTGCTAGGTAGTATAGCCTGTTCTTTTGAAGAGAGAAAGTAAGAGTGGAGATAACATTAGAGGATTTATTCTGAAGACTAGTTTTCTGTGTTGTAGATAAACTGGTAATTTTCTTTAAATCTCATTAGATTCTATCAAATAAAAACAATTCTCACAGTTCTTTGTGTTTGTTAATGATGGTTAAGTAGAATTATCTCCATTCTCCCTCTGCCCTGATTTCTTCTGCATGCAGGCTACATAAATCCTGCATTGATTACTTGTCTGTGGCTTGTTCCACAATTATGGACTTTATTTTATCTTGCATAATAACTCTAGAAAAGTACCTTAGTTTAATTTATGTAGTGGATTTTAAATGACAAAGCAGATTATCCCACAATGGTAGTTTCTACACATATTTGATTACATTATTATTCAAGGATCTTCTGTGTTTTTCAACTCAACAGAATACATAATCTCACCACCCACTAAAAAACTTAATGGGTAAAGCACAAATATCATTTTATCACTGGACACTTCTAACACTGAGTATATGAAGCTTAAGAGAAAGGTCAGGAAGAAAAATATCCATTACCAAAAAAACAGTCAATTCCTCTGTCTATATAGAAAGCATCACATGAACCAATTTTATTGCAAAGTGATCTATTTAATAAGGCAGAAGATTTATCCTCAGTAAAAGAAAATACACACAGCTCTTCATTGCCATCAGTTTTTAAAATGGAGTTTCAGTGGTGACTCTCCATGTTTTATGGATGAATTATAATAAAAAAAGTCTTACTGATCTCTTCCCAAACTAAATAAAAATAATGCATTTGAAGCTGAAAAGGGTTATTGATATTTAATAAGGGCAATTTCTAGATGATAACAAATGGTGGTTTAAATCTCTCTCTCTCTCTACACACACACACACACACACACACACACACACACACACACACAGAGTGAGTCCATATATTTTGTCTAACTGGAACTAACCACCAGATTTTCTAATTTGACTTTTCAAATAACAACTGAAATCTGAATAGTGTGAAACTAGCATTTGCCAGTTAACTGTATTCACTGTCATTTTGCAAATGATAGACTGATCTTTGAGACATATTTAGTAGAGCATCCTAGCCTCTGCTTCACTTTCTGCCTCTTGAGAATTTTTCTTATAGGTTTTAATGGCACAAAGTATTCATTGTGGCCTAAGCAGACCAGAATCCACCTAGGAATAATACACTATCACTCTGATTCCAGTTTGCAGTTTTTGGAATGGGAGCTGGGATGAGAAGATTAGCATTCTAGAGCATGCTTCTAGAGTTCCTTCAATGACTATAGACCTTCCTACTTTTATCAAACAGAAATTGTCTTTGCTTTCAGGGACTCTGTGCTACTGAATTGCTATCCTGGTCTTTTCCTTTGGAAGGTAATATACCAGGCTTATTGAAAAATAATCACATCAGTCTCTTAGCAGAGGAAGCTGTCATTGATCACTATGCTAATGAGAATTATGATGACATTAAGACAGACTTCCTAGAAAACCTAATTATGCAACAGCACTATAGCAGAAAGCAATTTGAAGGATAATATTCATTGTCAAACATCAGGCAATAAACAGTTTTAGCAGGTGACTGAATGCCCCCAAGATCTGGAAATGTTTGATCACCATAAAGGCACCTATTGTAAATATTCTCAATTCTTTTTTTTAAAGATTTTATTTATTTATTTTTAGAGAGGGAAGGGGGGGAGAGAGAGAGAGAGTGAGAGAGAGAAACATCAATGTGCGGTTGCTGGAGGTTATAGCCTGCAACCCAGGTATGTACCCTGGCTGGGAATCGAACCTGGGACACTTTGGTTCCCAGCCCACACTCCGTCCACTGAGCTACACCAGCCAGGGCTAATATTCTCAATTCTTAATGGTATCCCATGACACAAAAAAGAGTACACAATAAAATACACTAAACTATTCCTTCAGCCCATTCATGATCTAAGGTGAATTGTATTTTCTCAACCCTGGCCTAGTAGTCACTTACTAGCTATAAAAACTTGGGCAAATTGGTTTTAGTCTCAGTTTCATTATCTATAGAATGAGCATAATAACTCTTCTACATAGCTGACAGATTTATTTTTAGTATCAAATAAAACAATTGATATAAATTTACTTTGTAATACAATGATGGAATTATTTGCTTTATAGTTGAGCTTCATATCTTTGACAGTGAATTCTCCTTTATGGAAGAGATGAGTGAAGGAGACTCATTCCCCCTCTCCAGCAGTTCACATGTTCCAGTTCACAATTGCCTATGCAAAGAAAATAAGATGAGAATACAATGAAAAATCTGATTCTCATAATCAGCAAATCAAGAAACATTGATTCAGCACTTTACCTGAGATAGCTCTATGGAAATAAAGAACAACAATCAGATAGATATGGTCACTATTCTTAAGAAGTTTGTAGTCTATGGGTGTGGCTGAAGGAATGTAAACTAAAGTAGTGATTCTTATAGTGTGATCAGGGACCCAGGGGGACCCTCAAGACTCTTTTAGGGAATCAAAAAGGTCAATACTATTTTCATGATAATACTAAGATTATTTGCTTTTTTACTCTTGATCTCTCATGAGTATACAGCAGAGTTTTCCAGAGGCTACCTGATGTACAATACAACAGGTTGCATGCAGAAACATTTATAAGAATAAAGCTATCAAAAATTTAACAATGCTACTCTTTTTACAACTTTATTTTGGAATTTTTTTAATAAAAATGTTATTTGTGTTAACATGTAATGGGTTTATTATTTTTATGTGAAATAAAATAATTTTTTTCAATTTTAATTCTAAAGACAGTACATATTAAAGATATAAGCCAACAAAACTTTTAGGAAGTGCTGTACAGTTTTAAGAGTTTTGAGGGGTACTGGCATTAAAAAGTTTGAGCATTACAACACTCAATGAAGCAATCTAAGTGTTTGTCTATGTGCTGCTGACTGTGGGAGTCTCCTAGGTCATTGCTACTTAAACTGTGGTCTGTTGAACAAAAGTATTAGCTTCTGACCTAAGAACTTGCTTGAAATAGAGAATGTCAAGTTATCATCCCTTTAACAAGATCCACCATACTCTGAATGATTTATATACACATTAAAATTTGAGCACTATTGGGCTAAATGATACAAGGAAAGCTTCGTAGAAGAGATGGTTTTGCCGAAAAACAGGTAACACATTCAGTCCAAAGATCCAAGTTTTACACAGTAGCTAATATTCTAGACCACTGGTCTCTAATCCTGTCTGATAATCAGTATTACTTGGGGATTTTAGAAAATCTACAAATGCCTAATAAGATCCAGCACAGTTTTTGTGTAACAGTATTTGGCAGTATCCATTATAATAAAAAAAATATTCACATGCCTTTTGATTAGAAAATTCTATTTCTGAGAATTTCCACTTTGTAGAAATGTGCATTTATGCAAATATTATAAGCATGAGAATATTCACTGTAGTATTGTTTGTAATGGCAAAAAGTGGGGAAGAACATCTAAATCTCCAGCAGTAAGAGATTGTTTGAATATATTGTTGCTTATCTCAGGAATCGAATGCTGTGTGTGAAACTGTAAAAAAAATGGCACTCTTTGTGTAATAACATGGAACCATTTTAAAACATTATGGAAAGTGGATATAGCAAGTGTGTATAGCTTGTTGCCCTTTGTAATAAAATATACATACATATTTGCTTGAATAAAAGTAAGTTGTTTTTCTATGATATTCAAACTGGTAACAATATACTCACCAAACTAGGATCATAGGTTTCCTCAGGACAGGAGAACTACAGGGAAGGAATGAACAAGATTATTTTTTATTGTATACCAATAATAGTATATATACCTTCTGAATTTAGAACCATATTTATGCATTGCCTATTACAAATAAACAAACAAACCCCCAAGTAATTGTATGTTCTGATGAAACAGGTAGAGGTGGGGCTCATAAATGTGTGTTTGGGGGAAAATATAAGCTCTCTAAAAGATTCTAAGGTGCAATCAAGTTTGAGAAGTCTTGAACTTATTGACAGTCACTCAGAACTCTTTTTCCCTGAGCACATGATTGTGGGAAATATAAGGGGATGTGCATGCTCTTTTCTCCTTTCCCTGTCAAGGGCACTACCCACTTCTCCCAGAAAAGAAGAATTTTATCTGACTCCCTTTGAGAACAGGAACTGCCAGAGGGTACAAGGGAATCACCAGACATGATCTATTTGAATATGTACAACTTTTTATTGCAATTATTTTTGGTCCCTATCTTCAGGTATAAAATGAAATATTTTGTAGATGTTTTCTAATTAGACAAAAGTGATGTTTATTATGTTTAGAGATGTAAAGTTTCAGTAACAATGAATTGATTTTTTTCTACAAATCATCCTTGTACAAATTATAACATTTTAAAAGTTATTTTCCAGCCTCCTCGCACAACCACATCAAAACTACGAGTAAAACAGAACAACCATCACTCAGAACTGTCAAATATAAAGTTGAATGGAAGTCCAACGACTATGTAATTAAAGAAACCACATCTGTCCTGACTGGTAGGAGGGGTGGAGACACAGAATGGATTGGTCCCACATCCACATGTGGTGGAAAAAAATTCATGAAGGACATGTCAGAAGTGAGGAATCCCAATCCCACACTAGGCCCCCAAGCTCAAGGTTCCAGTGCTAGGAAGGTAAGTCCCCACAACTTCTGTCTGCAAAATCCAGCAGGCATTGATTCAGTGGAAGAAACTTCTGGAGTCCCAAGCAGTTCCTTTTTTAAAAAAAAATTATTTTATTGTTGTTCAGTTATAGTGGCCTGTATTTTTTCCCCACCCCTCTCCCCATCCCCTCCAAACCCAGCTCCCTCCCTTGCTTCCACCCTCCCCCTTGGTTTTGTCCACGTGTCCTTTATAGTAGTTCCTAAAAACCCTTCTCCCCACTATCCCCCCCCACTCTGGCTATTGTTAGATTGAACAATTTACAATAGCCAAGTGCTGGAAGCAACCTAAGTGCCCATCAGCAAATGAGTGGATCAAAAAACAATGGTACATTTACACAGTGGAATTCTACACAGCAGAGAGAATGAAGGAGCTTATACCCTTTGCAACAGCATGGATGGAACTGGAGAGCATTATGCTAAGTGAAATAAGCCAGGTGGTGAGAAACAAATACCATATGATCTTACCTTTAACTGAATCACAATCAACCAAAGAAAAAAACCAAGCAGTTCCTCTTAAAGACCATGGACATGGACTTACTCAGACTCACTCCCTCTGAGCTCCAGCAGCAAGGTAGCAGCTTGAAAGGCTCTAGTGACATAGAGGGAGGAACAAGTGTTTGGTGTCAAGGTGAGAGTTGTGGGACAGAAAGGTGGGCAGAGGCCATCGTCTCTTTTCTGGATGCCCCCTTACAAAGCCACAGAGCCAGCAGGTGAGTGCCATCTCTGAGACTCCATCAAACTGGCTAAAACTGTTTGCCCTGCCCTTAAGATCTCCTGAGGCTCTGCCTCATCAAATATATGGGTCCACATAAGCTGTTAACAGTGGCTTTTCCATATGAATGGCTTGTCTTGGCTCATGCTTCACAACTTCCTAAATTCTCTCAAACAAGCAACAGCCAGCCACAGTGAGACCCCAGCCCCCTTACCTTTTCCTAAGTGTCCCTAGGCTTGGCATTAGCAGCAGCTAGCCTATGCTCACAACTTGGCATTGCCTGGGAATCTCCAAGGCCAGCACAAGTAGCAGCCATCTGAAGATTGCTTTGTACCTCATGCAGGATGGCCCTGGGCAGAACACAGGGGGTTTTGGACCCTGGCCTATACCACTAAGAAACCGTGCATTGATATGTACCTACATATGAATGTAGGCCATCCTGTGCCACCTAAGAAATCACAGAACCTGCATGCCCAGTGGATAGCTACAGACCATGTTGAAGCACACTTGATTCTCCATGGAGGGTGGAGGTTGGTGGTCAGGGGTCATGGTCTGTCCTTGTACCTGACTGGCCTGGCTAAATCTCTCCCACTGAAAATAACTATTTATAAAATAGTTATAAATAAAAAATTACTGTAAATAAAAATATTACTCCAAGTCGCTTTATTTTCACAGTTATTAGCTGTTGGACTAGTTCCACCTTAAAAAGTAGTTTTATGAAGTTATAAATATGACCCCTATGACATTTGGATAGCAGGAGTAAATTATTAATATATTTAGGTAAATTTTATTTATGATGAGTCAAGATAATATTTTTGTGTCTGAAATGTATACTGTCATTTCTTAGATTTGTTGGCCACTGGGAAATATTGTATACATGCTAGTCTGCTTTAAGATTCTGGATGGAAATAAACCTATCTCTTATAAAATTATATATATAATTATATATATTTATAATTTATATTTAAATATATAATATTTATTATATTGTTATATGAGATATAATTTATATAAATATATATTTATATATAATTCACATATAATTATATATATACTTTTATAACAGATGAATATCTTATAATTACATCAATGTAGGAACATCCTCCATTCTAAGTTTTAAGGTATGTGTGTGTGCATCAAAGCCCAAAACATTATTATGACCATGGGAGGGTATATCCCAAATTATTAGAGGCAATAGTAAGTCTACTTTTTACCCTAGTGCCAAATACCATGAAGACCAAGGTACCTTGAGTATTTATTTAATATGCTATATAAATTCTTTCAACCCAAATTTGCATAGTGTGTATTACACTGACATCTGGATAATTCTCAGGAGGAAGAAATTTAAAATATAAATAATTTTGATTGATAAAAGAAAGGCTTCTAGAATTATGAACTCCCCAAGTCCTAAAAAGGTGTTATATGTGATGAGATATTAAATGTTAATTGCAAGACTGTGTTAAATCTGATGATTTTACATTGCAGCATAGGCACAAAACAAAAGGCATAATGACAAATTGGATTGTTTTAAGAGGAAAAATTATAATGGTGAATGGAATCAGTGAATCTTTGTCACAGAAAAACCACTTGAAGGCCTTAGACAAGCTTAGCATGTGAAATGGAGACATGGGATGGAGGTGTGGTAGAAGAAGGTAAAAGTGAACCTATTTCCCTATGTTTGGAGTTTTTATATAAGAAAGAGCAATTAGATTTGTCATTTGTGACCCTAAGAATTAAGACTGAGAGTAGTGGGAGGTCCCAGTTCACTGGGAAGTAAAGAATTCCCAACCACTACTCCCGGATATATTAGGAGGATAATTAAGCTTGAGAAAGGTAGTTGGACTAGATGATTTCATTTGACCCCTTTGTTTACTAATATTTTATAAAATTACAACTAGAAGTAATGTAAGGAGTTGAAAGTATGCTTTCTTAGAGTAAATTGAAGTCACCTTCAAGGTTGAAAAATCACTAGCAAACTGGAAAAATTACAATATATCATAGACAACACTAAAATTTCTGCTACATGAAAGTTTCCTCAATTTTATGTAATACTGCAAGGAAAAATAGACAAAAGTATGGAAGACAGTTTATATTAAAAAATATAAATAATAGCTAACCTTTATACAGCACTTATACTAGGCACTATTCTAACTGCTAAATTCACCTAATCTTCAAAACATTTTAAGCTGAGTACTATTATTTCCTCCAGAAGAATAAAATCCCAGGGATAGAAAATTAAGTAAATTGTCCAATGTCAAATAAATAGCAGATGGTAGAGTAGGTGTGTGAATCCAGGAAATCTTGGCTCTGAATTCTGTATTTTAATCATCACTCTATACCACAGGTTCACAAAATGTTTCCTGTAAAGACCAGATAGTAAATGTTTTAGGCCTTTCCAGCCTTATTGTCTCTCTCAAAAGTATTCAAGTCTGCTGCTGTAGTGAAAAAGCAGCCAGAGGTATTATGTAAGAGAATGGATGTGGCTGTTCCAATAAATTTTTATTTATAGACATAGAAATTAGAATTTCAGATAATTTTAATATGTCATAAAATATTATTTTTCTTTGGATATTTTTACCAACCATTCAAAAATGTAAAAACCAGTCTCAGTTTACAGGACATACCATGAAGGGTATTAGGCCAGATTTAGCACACTGGCTGGTTTTTGGCCCATGGCCTATAATCAGCTGATTCCTTTTCCATACTGTCACTGAGTATAGTGAATATAAATGATTAGTAAACATGAAATATAATCAATACATTAGAAATAAAAGAAATGCAAACAAAAAAATACCACAAAATACTCATCAAATTGAAGTAGATTAATATAGGAATATACAATAAATTAGTGTAACCTTCCTGGTGAAGGCAGGGAGCAGTTTGACTGTATAATAAAGTTAATGTGTATACACTTTGACCCAGCACTTCCATCTCTAATCTTTATCCTAAAGAAATAATTAGATACACAAAGATGTGTGTAAAAATGTTTCATAAATCTTTCTTTAATATAGAGAAAATCCAGGAACAGGAAACATCCTAAATATTCATGAATAAAACATTAGTTAAGTAAGTTATAGTACATTCTCATAGTGGAATAATATGTATTTAAAATTGTTTATATTTAATGATATAAAAAAATGTCCAAACATATTATTGAGGGAAACATTAGGTTGTAAAAGAGCACACATAAGACAATTCTTTATTATTTTTAATGGCTTTGGATACATGCCTATAGGGATTTTGGAGCAGGTTCTTTGAAATGTTCACAGTGATCATCTCTAGGGAGTTAAGTTTGGGGTGATTTTGTTTCTTGGAGAGAGTGGGGTTAATTTTTAAAAAATAATCTACTCTGGCCCTGGTTGGCATAGCTCAGTGGATTGAGCACAGCTGCGAACCAGGCATCGCAGGTTTGATTCCCAGTCAGGACACATGCCTAGGTTACAGGCCATGACCCCCAGCAACCACACATTGATGTTTCTCTCTCTCTTTCTCTCTTTCTCTCTCCCTTTCCTCTCTAAAAATAAATAAATAAAATCTTAAAAAGATAATCTACTCTGTATTGCTTCTTTTTTTAACCATAATAGTATCTATCATCTTTACATTTTGAGAAAAATAAAGGTAAACATATTTTTATTTTGAACACAGGTACTATGGTTTGACAGGAAATATCTATACTTTATTTGATCCATAACTTACAGCCTCTACATCATGCATCTCAGTTCTGTTCCCTGCCTTTCTGCTCCTGTCGTCTCACTGTTTTACTAAGAAGCCTAAAGGCCCTGTTATGTTTTCCTGTCTATTTTCATTGCCTCACCACTTCCATGATCATATCTTAATTTTTTGGTTCCATCTATTGGCCCTATGGTAATCCATCCTTCTGTCAACTGTCTAATGTTGGGGCAAGATTGCAGAGACTTTTTCTTGTAGGTAGTAGGAAACAAAGTGAGAGAGTCTCATCATTCTCACTCCCCAATGCTACTTATGA
Organism: Phyllostomus discolor; assembly: GCF_004126475.2. NCBI lineage: Eukaryota > Metazoa > Chordata > Mammalia > Chiroptera > Phyllostomidae > Phyllostomus > Phyllostomus discolor. Next base: position 68,408,996 of record NC_050198.1, read on the forward strand.
AATCCTCCCTCTGCAGTTAAAGTTGTTGTGCTGCTAGATTTTGGCTTCCAGGACTGCTGACATCCTCCCAATGGCTTCTGCCCTTGGCTCAGATATTTCTCCTTCATTATCAAAGATATATATTGCCTGTGATGCCCTCAAAATGTGTGTGATAATGTTTTGCCCTGGCTGGGTTGCTCAGTTGGTTATAGGGTTGTCCCATACATCAAAATGTTGTGGTTTCTATCCCTGGTGTACATCTAAAGGTTTCAAGTTTCATCCCTGGTTGGGGTGTGCACAGGAAGCAAACAATTGATGTTTTTTCTTCTCTCTTTCTCCCTCCCTCATTCTCTAAGATTGATGAGGGCATCCTCAGGTGAGGGTTAAAAAAAGTATATAATAATATGTAAGGATTGTTGATTCTTTGAACATTACCATGGGTTTAGTTTCATCCACAAATAGCAGGTACATTTCAGTTTTTCATTGGCCCAGGATACTCTGAAGTCAGGCTAGGTCTATTCCAGAGTGAACCTTCATACTCTCCTTTCAGGGGAATACTATTCTTGAACTACCCTGGTATCCAAGTCAGTGGTGACTTGGTATGTTGTGGATTTATACCCATTCCTGCAGATCACAGGAAGGTACTACTTTCTGTTATGAAAGCCTGATTAGTGGGTATGAGAGGATGAAAAAGGTGGGTGAGGAGTGTGATGCTGAGAGAACTTGCCCCGCACACTCAATACCATTTGATTTGCCATAATACCTGCCAATTGTTAGATTTGGCTTCCGATTCCACCTTGTCTTAACTTTCTTCACATTGTCCCTCCTCTCATAAAGCTTTAGCTCAAATTCATATCACTAAAGTATCAGGGATTTTGCTGTGCTTATTATTTATCCTTTTCAAATTTCCCTCTGTAAAAATATGTATATAACAAAACCAAACCATAAAGACTGGCTGTTGTGGAAGGCCTATTATATAATAATATAATGTCACTGTAGAAAATGCCTCATGAAAAATAAATTTGGAAAATTCCTGAGAACCGTAAAAGCTAATGACTCCAACACAATTTGCTTTCCTCATATGAAATAGTGATAAAAGGATCAATAATCCATGCCGAAAGGGATTGTGTATAGCAGTGGGGAAACGATGGCAGTGATCACCTAGCACTGTTATTTAGTGACCGCCTGTCTTTTTATCAGCTATTAATGGCCATTCAAAAAGAGAGATGAGATTGTATTGGTGAAGTCTGGCTTGCAAGATCACCTGGGGTTTGTCACAAGAATAGGAGGAAGCACTGGGGAGACCTGGGAACTGAGCCATTTGGAAGAGTATATACATACTTGTCATGTCCCACCTGATAAAGCTGGGAAGAAATATGTAATCTGACATAGGATCCTATTTTCTCCTGTGGTCTTACATTTACACCTAAGGAAAATAATTATGCATGTTAATGGCATCATATGATAACACTCAAGATAAAAATCTTCCCCACTGATGCAAATTCCACCATTAATGATCCATTTCTTTTTTTTAAGCACAGCCATTCCCATGCACACTTTAAGTAAAATTGTTTTGGGGAAGGGAAACACAAAATCATGGATACCTTTTTTGAGTTCATTAATTACTATATTAATTACATTCATTCCCTAAAAATGGGACAAAAAACTAGAGGCTTGCATTAGATACTGTATTAGTCATATGGGATATAATAATTACCTAATCTGAGACCTCAAGGAACACACAGTTTAGTCAAGGAGACAAGACAACACAGATGGGAAGTGTTGAACTAGATGTTTAAATTACTCTGAGGGGAGAGAAAGAAGAGAGAGAGAATTACTAATTCAACAAAAGGTGTTAAGGAAGATTTCACGGGCAAGGGGAATAACTTAGGCACTTGGAAGATGAGTGAGACAACCAGATACAGAAAGCCAGAAGGACACTCCAGCAAAGGGAGCATGTGAGCAGTTTTAAAGGGACTAGGTTATGCAACTGTTTGGTATTCAGGTAATAGCAGGTAGATCATGAGACTGGAAATGCAGGCAGCATCCAAATCGCAAAGGGCTTTGGTGTTTGAAATGTATTCTGTAGAACAGGTTTTCAATAATACTGATGCCTGAGTCCCACCCACCAAAATTCAAATTTAATTAATATGAACTGGAGACTGGGCACTGGCATTTTTTCAGAAAGCTTTTCTGGTGACCTAATATGCATCCAGGGTTAAAAACCATTGTGAAAAGCAATGTAAATCAAAGGTGTTGTTTAAACAGGACTGTATGAATTAATATAACAGCATTCTTCTACCTGATAGTAGAGTGTAGTAGGAGAGCACTGGTCCCTGGATGGCAGAGAAAGGCAACCAAATGTCCAGGGAGGGAGTAGTTTTACAAAGTGGCTGTAATCCCAGAGACTGGACTCAGATACATGGAGGTTAAATCTTGGTTTAACCACTTCTAATTACTTTGCATTAGATAAGTGATACAATTTTAAAGTGTTAGTTCACACATCAATAAAACAGTTAAAAATAATCCCCTCCTCACAGGGTTTTGGGAAGATTCAATGATATAAAACATTTAATAAGTTACCTGGTGCAAGTAAGAAATCAACATGGGTTTCAATTCTTTTTACTTAAAGTAATATTAACAGGCAAAGATAATCTTTGCTTCATTTAGTTTTTCTCATTGCTGGCTTTCCCAATGGGTTTAGGACAGTCTTCTCTTCCTGAAAGCAGACACAGCTGTAGCAATGTGATGCTTTCCTCTTATGAAAAGAGATGTTATAGAATCCAAGGCTTGGAAGGGACTTCAGGGGTCACCTAGAACAACTTGTAATTCCATGCAAGGATTCCATAGACATCCTCAAAAAGCACATTTGCTTGACTAATTTTAGTGATTGGAAACCCACTTCCTTGGGAAAAACAACAGCAATAACAACATCTTTATTCCTCAGTTCAGGACAGATTAATAAAAAATAACAATAAATTAACCATTACCTGTAAATACCAACTTAATTCATATTTATATGACTTAGAAACAAAAAATGGGTAGGCTATAGTTAAAAACTTCCCATTTCAAACTTTCCTTATAGGCAAAGAACATTATAAATTTATTTCCCATTAGATTATTTAAAAATCTAAAAACCTCAAATCTGTATTCCAAGTTGTGATAATGAGAACTTTCTTACATAGGCATATGTACAGTTATATGTAAAAGAACTTGAAATGCATCATTATTTGTCTCTTGGTAGTGTCATCTTGTGTTATATCTGAGCATCCTCAGGGTCCCAAACTTCATATAGAGATGTATTTTAAATGATCTGTTTGTACCAGAGAAATAATAAATTTGGAGAACAATCTGGTTTTCACCCTGAAATTTGGAAGATGAGGGACTAAAAGTGTAGTCATTTCTTTGAAATGCTATGTGGAATCTCTTAACACTCAAACAAGGTAACCACACCAAAAGCAAACAAAAAAAACATTTTAATGAATTCAAATTTAAAAAATCAAAGTTTTTCTCTTTTGCAATGTACAAAGCATTATAGTCAATTTCACAAGGATTTTTTATAATGACTCAATTATGTAATTATGTTATAGATGATTACATGCACTTAAAGTAATTATGTAATAAAGCATAATTACACTAATTACATAAACAGATGATCAACTAAAAATCAATTATCCTAGAACCCAAGGATATTCTCAGATAACAAAGGTAAGAGACTATTATTATGAAACTACCAATTCAGAATAGCCTCTAATATTCCCTGACCATTAACATTATAGGGGCTTAGTGTTTAACTTTTTCTGACCTTCCCAAACCTTTTCATCCTATGCTAACAAAAAATTTCAGGACTTTTGGTAATAGCCAAGATGGTGCTCAGTATTCAGATAAGTGTTCAAAATAAAATGAGCAGAGAATTTGCATTCAATCTTGTTGTGCAGAATAAAGTGAGGAAAAGAATTCCAGATATACTCAGCTTTATGAAATATCTATGTTCCTGAAGAGTTACACAGAAATCTATTTTATTGTAGGACAAAATAGCTTTTAGAATAACACCACTGGTTGATTTTCAATTGGCAATACTGCTCTTACTCTAACTATTTTACTGGAGGGAATTGCAGAGGGTAGGACAATGAGACAGACTTTTTAGCTTAAAATTTCTCCATAAAGAAGTAGATAGATATGCTAAACCATATTTGATATTTAAGACAATCTGCACCAAAGTTTTCCATAAAGTGATGAATCCCTCAGTGATGTAAGCCTTTGTTGACATGAGGATATGTATAAAAGGTTAAAACCAGAGTTTCATGTTCACATAATTAAAATAAAGTAGTAAAGTCCTTGCCAGATTAGACTCTTGCTCACCCTGACCATTGGATCCTGAAGACAAAAAACATTTTCAAACTTCACATTCATCAACTATGCTACCAAGATTGCCAGATCTGTCATAGGTCTTTTATGAAAAATAAAAGTTCTTCCCCCTGTATTTGGTAGTATCTCTCTAGGATAGATTCCCTGAAGTAGAATTAATTACAGTGTCAATGGCAATTTAAGGCTCTTGATCCATATTGGAAAATTGTTCCCCAAAGGGGCGGTATTAATTTCCACTGCCATTGGCCATAATGAGTTCATCAGGAAGAAACTCCCCCAAATATCTGCACTTTTTCAAACATCTTCCCTTTTTCCCTTTCTTGTCTCAGGAACAAAGCGACCTTTTTTCTGTTCCTGGATCTACCTGTGTACATGTGCCCTTCCCTTTTAATCCACATTAAATGTTTTTTGAAAGCTATTTTCAGCAGAGGAGTTAGATACATTGAACTTGCCAATAATTCTCTTCTCATTAATTCACCTTATCTCCTGGGGTTGACCAAACTCAAAGGACCCTGTAGTATCTGTGTGGTCGTGTAAAGTAGGAAGAAAAGCTTTATTGGCTTAGTGAGTAATCAGTAGCCTCTGGGCTATTCCTGAAATTGATTTTGTGGGAATGGCTGTTTGATTTAGAATCCTATTCTGGCATCTCATTATAGGCTTATAACCTGGATTGTAGTTTAGTTGATTTTGATACACTTGGATTAAAGCAGTGAACATTTCCTCACACTGACAATTGATTATACCCTCTCTTGGTATCCTCTATCCTGTCCTCATGCTCAGACCCAGAATCTCTTTTAACATTCCATGTTGCTTACCCTATGAAGTAGTATGATATAGTGGGAAGGCAGACTGAATTCTATACTTGGTTTTGTACAAATTAACTTCCTGGCCTTCTGTGAGTTACTACTTCACATTATCTGAAAGTAGATGTAATACTACTTGTCTTATTCTTGAGAGGATAAAGTGACAGAGATGATGTAATAGTGAAAGTTAACAGTAAACAGTAATGGCAACCTATTGTGCACTTACTATGGCATGCTTTACCGATGTTAGTACATTTAAATTATATTTCACATAAGAAGTTCAAATAATTTCTTTCATAATTGATTTTTACTGTTGTTCAATCACAGTTGTCCCCTGACATGGATACCGGCCCGCAGTGCCCGCGGCATTATGGATGAGATACGAGACAAATTCACACGGACTACTGAGTCCTGTGGAGGAAAAGGGATGGCACAGCTACTCTTTCAAGGGGAGAGCGCCCAGACCCTTGCCTTGACAGGTTTTTTGGGGGGTTTCAATTTTCACAGGAATACAGGTAAAGTTCATTAATCATTGTGAGACAGTAAGGATCAAACAACAGATAGTATACAAAGAACTGTGAGAGCTTATTCTGAGTCAGGGACTGTTAGCTAAAGGGCTACAAAACTTTGGGAAACAAACTCATTTCCTGCTGGGACCCTTATCATTTAATTGAGAGCATTCTTAGCAAAGCAGATTTCACAGAATTTTACATATTCTTTCTCAGGCCTGATCACCTGGGGAGCCCACCCTTTCCAGCACAGGGCTGCACTGTTCTCTGTCATTGTTTCAGACTTAAGTCAGGCAGGGGAAGTAAGGCAGCCAAGAGATTGGGAGACTTCTTGTAGACAGAATGAGGACTCAGGCTATGTCAAAGCCAAGGGGCGAGGGTCCATCATCCCCTTTTACTATAGCTCCCCAAGTCCTTCCCTGGGGCCTCCCCATGATCATGCCTGTCTTAGGTCATTCCCCCCTTGGAGAATCTTACCCATCATTGGCTAACTGATCAAGCATTGGGGGTTAGTTATGGATGAAGTAGAAGGAGCAGAAGTGGCGCTCCTCCCAGGGAGATAATCTTTGTCTCCTTAGTGTCTTCTGGTTTGAAGGTTTCTCACTCAGTCTTAGCCATGGGGGTAGGATTACAGCTTCTGAAACCAGGCAGGATGGCTCCCAACAGTCCCTATTTTCCCTCATTACTCTCCACTGCCATACCACCTTCCCATAGAAGCTGAAAGAATTTAAGTGACTTTACCAAGATCACAAAGCTAATTAAGTGGTAGAGACAGAATTTTAACTTCAAAGTCCATGTTAACAACTACATAAAAAATAACTGAAATATGACTATAACATGACATGATTGAGTCCAGAGAGTAAAAATGTGGTAAGTGTGTGAAATCTGGATGGAATCTGAATATGTTGGGCAGTGTGGTGTTCCTTAAGTGCACCTTCAAGCCTTTAAAAACTATGAGTTGTGAAAGGAAATTTGGGCAATAAAGCAAAAGGAAGGCTGGTAGCCTTCTGGTAATGAGGAGGCTAGTGCTGGGCTCTAGTAATGAATGTAGGGAACCAGGCAAGCCACAAAATGACTATCATGCTTACTCCACAGGATGATGGTGAGTATAAAGTGAGAAAGAAGGTCAAGAAGACCCTAATAACAAGGATTTCTGATTAATGAACATTTCATATGAAACAGGTATTGTGCTGAATGCTTAGCATATGAGAATCTTGTTTACACTGAAGATTCTGATTCAATAAGTCTGGGTGGTGTCTGAGATTCTGCATTTCTAAAGTACTCCCAGGTGAGGCTGAAGCTGTTGTCTGTGAACTATACTTAGAATAACAAGGACATATATTACCTCATTTAAACCTCAAAGCAAACACATTGTACAAAGGAGGAAAATGAGCTAAGGAAAGGTCAATTTGCTTCATTCTCATGCAGTGGCAGAATAAAGGTTCAAGACCTATTACATATTCATAGCCAGAACACTCCATTACTCAATTATAGATGGAAGAAAATGATACCTTTACTTTTGTGTGTCAGTTTCCTATACTTCTCTGAACAGTCAGTTCTACAGATACATTGTCACAGAACCCACCAAGAGACCTCCCTACAGTATTGGTCCCCATTAAGGTCTGGAAAGTATTTGGCTGGTCTTTCTGTTGGCCTGTCATGAACATAAATGGGCAGAAAACCTCATCTGTAATTAATTACCAATCCAAACTGAGAGGCCAGGGAAGTGGTGGAGGTAGATGTTCCTCTCTGCTTGGACACTGGCCTTTGGCAGAACCCCTACTTGGAACTGTGGCCTTGGGCAAAGTCCAGCTGGGCTGATTCTCTGTGAGAGGGATTAAAGCCCATTGGGTTCACCAGAGAATTGAAAGGCCAGCAAATGAATGCTGCCTGTATGGAAACCTGGCATAGCTTAGTTATCCACCTCAAAATGACTTTAGATTTTCCTTCAGCCTAAAGGAATTAGGGCATCTCAGATATTTTTTAAAAAGCTGAAACAGATTTGAAAGGAGAGAAAATTATCTAGTTGGCCAAGTGTTTCATAACAGAAGCAGAGAAAAAAGTGTTAGTGCTACAAAAGAACTTGGAGATTAACTATTTCGAGTTCTTTCTTTTGGACCCAAGGAGAAAGAGGCTACCAGACTGCCTGAGGTCCCACATACAGAGATAGTTAAGGTAGAACCCACACTATAACTCAGGATTCCTGACACCCAATTCTGGGCTCTTCTCATAGAGTTAATGTGAAAGTGGGATAGTGTCTCTGTTACTTTTATATCAACTGGTTACGTTACCTTTTAGATATTTTGAACATATTTCCTTTCTTTGAACTGCATGAACATGTCTTACTTAATTCATTAGATACATTATTTTTGCTTATACTTTTGATAATGTCGATATGTTCCCATTTTATGTTTTTCTTAGCCCTAGAAAGGATTTGAGAAAATATGTAATAACAATATAATAAAGAAAAAAGACAAATAACAAGCATGATATGTTATACTAGAGTCAAAACTGGAACCCAGCTTATTTATTTTTTCACTATACAAATAATGTGGTCCAAGGAATATCCACCTTAATGTCATATGGGAGTTTGTTAGAAATGTAAGATTCTAGGTCCTACCCCAGCACTCCTATATCAAAATCTATGTTATGACAATTTCCCCTAATTGATCTGAATGTGTGTGAAAGTTTGAGATACACTACTTTACTGCATGCCATAGTTTGTTGCTTAACATGTCTTTAAGATTCCCTGTGGCACATATACACCACTATTTCTATATTTATAATTATGTAGGCTGTTCTGAGATATAACAGGAGTGCATAGGTAAGGAATCATTTTATGTAGAACAAATCTTAACTGCTTTAGTAATCCTGAAGTAAGAAGAATACAACTGCTACAACAATTACAGCTAAGTGCAAATGAAGTTTATTGATCCATTTTTATTTCTGTCTCATTATTAAGCCAAAGAAGATGTATTTTCTTCCAAATTTGCAAGATTGAAAGGCAATTTAATGAAGCAGGTTATATACTTGTAAATATCTAATTACAAAGACAATTTTCCTTTTTGCTTATAAGAACCTAGAATAATATACTAGTTTATTTATTTAAGTGGTATCTGTCAAATGAGTAATCCACCCAAATGCATAGATTTTCTTAATGTTCTTGGTTTTCCAACAGCTGCTTATTTGGTAAATGGTAGGAGGATGTTCTACGTGGTGTGGGCCCAGCTCCCACTTGGAGGTGCACAGGACCCACACCCGTGGATAGGTTCTCCTGTGGGGAATCAGACCTGCAATGTACCTAAGCCACTATGAGTCTTGCTTTTTGCTAAAACTCCCTCACACTGAATTGAAGACATTTACTGCAAAGTAACTTCCTAAAATCCGTGCTAAACCTTCCAAGGATGAGTGTAACCAGTTCAACCACTTTTCCCTTTTCATTTGCAAATATCCCTCTTCTGTGATGTGATTAGCAGCATTGGCTCCTTTGTTTTCTGTGAAAGGTAACCACCTAAAGCGAATCTGTGCTTAGTAAATGAGGACCATCAGGTAATGGGTAAAAAAAAAAAAAACAATAAAGGCCTGTCATGGCAGAGGCCGTGGCTTTTGTTCCCCTTGAGAGAAAAGCCATGCTGTCCCTTTTCCTCCACCGGACTCGGTAGTCTGTGTGAATGTCTCATTTCATCCATAATGACGCGGACACTGTGGGCTGGTGTCTGCATCAGTAAATGGGTTTACTTCTCTTTTTGTTAGCTTTTTTATCAGAAGATAACAATATGAAAGAAATCTAAAGATTTAGTCAAATATTTGTTATGGGAGATTGAAACCCTTGTCAAAATGAAGATTATTATTTTTCCTTTCACCCTTGTTTCATCATTTCAGGGATAACAGAGTTTAGTCTAATATCACAGAGTTGGTGTTGGACTAATTACCTCAGACTACCATGCAATGGAGGCCAAAGTTTTGAGTTGTATTCTTTTTTTTTTTTATCATTGTTCAAGTACAGTTTTCTCCCCCCTACTCCCATTCCAGCCCACCCATCCAACCCTCCCCCCTCCCCCCATTACCCCCCACCCCTAGTTTTTGTCCATGTGTCCTCCAAATTTGTTCCTGTAAACCCTACCCATTCCCCCCTGAAATTCCCTCTTCTCTCCCCTCTGGCCACTGTCAGACTATCCCCTATTTCAGTGTCTTTGGTTATATTTTGCTAGTTTTTTTTGTTTTGTTGTTTAGATTCCTGTTAAAGGTGATATCATGTGGTATTTGTCTTTCACTGCCTGGCTTGTTTCACTTAGCATAATGCTTTCCAGCTCCATCCATGCTGTTGCAAAGGGTAGGAGCTCCTTCTTTCTTTCTGCTGCATAGAATTCCATTGTGTAAATGTACCATAGTTTTTTGATCCATTCATTTACTGATGGGCATCTAGGTTGCTTCCAGCACCTAGCTATTGTAAATTGTACTGCTATGAACATCGGGGTGCAAAGGTTCTTTTGTATTGGTGTTTTAGTGTTCTTAGGATAGAGTCCCAGCAATGGAATTGCTGGGTCAAAAGGCAGATCCATTTTTAGTTTTCTGAGGAAGTTCCAAACTGCTTTCCATAGTGGTTGTACCAGTCTGCAGTCCCACCAACGGTGCACTAGGGACCCCAGTTGTATTCTCATTAAACTAATGAAGTTTATCTTTTTTTTTCTGGTGGCTATGTTCTAATTATCAAAAAGAGGCTGGATATGAAATGGTGGATGTATAGGTGTAGATTCATCACCATCACTGTATTAACAAGCTTTCTTGGTATGGTATTGCTAGCATCATTTCAATATATAGAGCATAGTGTTTATTTAGTACATTTGTGACAGAGAGATCTTTCACAAAACTGTCCCATCTGTAATTATTCATGAATTATATTTAATATCTAATTACACTTAGTATATTCCCTTTTTCATTTGATGTGGAGACAAAACATAAGGCTTATTACCAGAATTTGGAAGAGTAAAGTCACACAAGAACTCTAACTAATAACTGCCACCGATGTGAACCATTGTAGAACTTCTGGATACTGAGTGAAGGTCTCTGTAAATGCGCCCCTTCATAAAAACAACAAAAACATGGCCCTGGCTGGTGTGGCTCAGTGGATTGAGTGTCAGCCTGCAAAGCAAGGGGTTGCTGGTTTGATTCCCAGTCAAGGCACATGCCTGGGTTGCGTTCCAGGTCCCCAGTATGGGACACATGATATGCAACTGCACATTGATGGATCTCTCCCTCTCTTTCTCCCTTCCCCTCTAAAATAAATAAATAAAATATTTTTTAAAAAGCAACAAAAACTCTGATAATATTGTCAAAATTAACTTTTTTAGAACTTTGGAATGAAAGGTTTACAGGAACTGAAGATTACTTTTTTCAGTTTTTTTATTTTTGTTCAGTTACAGTTGTCTGCATTCCTCTCTCCCCATTACTCTGCCCATCTAACCACTGGTCCCAAAGACAATCCTCATCCCACTATCCCTGTCCATGGGTCCCCAACTTAACGAAAAAAAAAAAAAACTGCTGAATGTTGGTAAGAAAAGTGGGATTTGTGGTCTTGTAACTTAACCTACTCCTCATCCTGCCTTTTGTAGCTCTGCAGTAGCCTTGAAAATCAGAAGCCCCATGAATATTTGGTTGCTATGAAAATCTACAGACTTTCAGTTACAGGAGGAGTCAGATTGGGGTAGAGCTCCTCAAAAATACCTGTTGCCCGAGCATTCACATTTCTAGAGTTTTGCCACTCTTTGACATGTCTCGCAGCTTCCTGGAAAAACCCCACCCCAAGTGTGTTGTCCTTATTAGGACCTGACTCAGTGCTTGGTTTGTAGAACACCTTTATCCCCTGGACATTTTTTCAGAAACAATCAGTGGCAAATTTTTAATAGCACAGTTGTTCAAGGCAGCAATAACAGTTGGAGCCATGAAGAGGCTGACCAAAACACTTAAACAATTATGTGGGGAAAAAGATGTTAATGGGAGAATTTGAAAAGCTCTGAAATAATCCCAGGCAATCTAGAAGGCCACATGCACATTTAGAATTGTGCATATGCTTAGGAAATACCTGAGAGAAAGCCAATATCTCATCTTTGGCTGACCTTGAGACTTTGCATAAGCTGGATGTGTACATTTGTAAACTACCTGGCTGAGTGTTAAGAGTGTGATCCAATATACACAGAGTCCCTTGGCAAAGATTGGGAGACTTACTGAATTCAAGCATTTAAGGAAATCTTAGCCCAATCAATAGCTGACCTGTAACCTAACAAAGCAAAACTTATATTTGCCTCATACTCACATACAAAAAAGAATACAGACTTTGGAGAGTGATTTGCTTACAGTGACAGAGTGAGTTGTTGTCAATACTTTAAACATTGATGCAGGGCTTCAGAAGATAGTTTTGGAAGATAGTGGCAAGATAGGTGGGAGCGGAGTCCTACCTTACTCCTGTGCATGGGTAGAACACCTAGCCAATCTTCTGAGGAACAGTGAACAGCCAACAATATCCCAGCATATATGAAGATTGGAAGCCAAAACTATAGAGGACATGGAAAAACCAGACAGTAAGGAGAGTGCTTTGGGACAACAAGGTCCCTGGGATCAATGTGGGGACCAGGGCTGCTGCAGCCCTAGGCCTGGTGCACACTGGTTCTGATGCTGGATTATTGGGAGAAAGCCAGGTCAATGTCTTCCTCCCCTGCCAAGCAAGGTTTGAGCAGCACCAGGAGGGACCTGGATGCTTGAAGTCTCTGGGGGGAATAAGGATGGAGTGGCAAATACACAGGGGCAGTGTGCACCCACTGAGACTGTGAACATAGGCTGGGAAGAGTTGGGCTGTGACAGACCCTGACCCAGTGAGTCCCTGGTCTGGTTGGAGAGTTAGGCTGTGTGAGAGGCCAGGCACTTGTTTGGAGGGGCAGGCTTGAACAGGAGAGATTTTTCAAAAAGGAAAAAAAAAAGAGGCACCCAGCAACTGTTTAGGGCATTCTCCTGCAGCGGCCAGCCCGACCTCCCCCAGCTGCACCCATGCAGCCTCCGCAGCCTTGACCGTGGGCCCGCCTCTGCTGCCAGGACTGCGACAGCGATCCTACCCCCAGCTGCAGCAGTGGAAGGTGCCCAACTGTGCTTGTGACCCCAGTGGTGCACCACTGACCCAGCCACCCCCTCACCCTGCAGTGTGGCTGCTGCCCCAAGAGTGAGGCATTTGCATACCCAACACTGCCTCTCCACAACTGGGCTCCCACTGCAGCAGTGGAGGCTGGGTGCTCACACCCACAGCCCCTGGATGGAGCACGCATTACCCTGCAGCCCAGAGGCACCATGTGCTCAACTCCACCACTCTGGCACAGCAGCAGAGGAGGCATGTGTCCTCATCTGCCATGGCAGCCACTGTGGCATCCCTACCCTGCAGGACTGACTGCCTCTCCAGGAGGAAAATGGAGATGCCCCCACAGAGGAGAGCAGCAGGGCTCAGGGAGTCGGCAATCCCAGGAAAGACTTAACTCATCTGGGGGTGGGTAAACTACCCTGTAGAGACTCTGAGAGTCCCTACCATCTAGGACAGCAAAGAGTGAGAAGGTGGTCTGTGGGTGTCCCCTAAATGATGCACCAATTGATACTGAAGACGTAGGCCAGAAGGGCATTGGGAGCCTAGCAGCAAACTGAGGAACTGGGCTGGAGGCTGGGCAACTGTGAAAAGTATGGCTCAGACCTGGCCCCCATCCCTGTAAAACCATAGGAAGAGAGGAAAGTGAAACCCAACCCCCCTGAGCATGCTGCAGCCAGGAAGACTAGCAGAACTGGCTTGGCTTGTTTAAAGCCAGCAGGAGGCTTCTTTTTTAAAATTCCTTCTTCCTTTCTTTCCTTCTTTCTTTTTTTATTCTTTCTTCCTTCCTTTCTTTATTCCTTCTTCTTTCCTTTTTTTTTTAAATTCCCACAAGTGAGACACTAAAACCTGGAGCTGTGAAAGGACCACAGTTAGACCAAAAAGGGGTCTTCCCAACAACTAAGACAGCGAGACAAATTTCACTTTGTTACTACAGAAAACTTGCAAGTTATTGCATATTTGTATTATTATTTTTTCATTATTTTTACATATTTTATTTTACTAGTATTTTTTTATTTCTCTTCTTTTTGTTTAGTCTTCACTTGATTTGTTAAATTGCATTGTTTGGCTGTTTTCCCTTGTTCTGTCTTTCATAGTGTATTTTTAACTTTCCATTTGCACTTCACTTGTGTTCCATTAGCATACTACTCTAGGTCCTATACTTCCTATTCTTGTAATCCAGATCACATAGATTCTGTCATATGATTGTTGCTCCATTACTACTATAAATAATTGCTGTTCCATACAATTGTAAATACTACACAGCAGCCCTCCCAGATCTTAGCTCACTTCACTGTTTCTGGAACTTTATTACTGTTGTGGTTAACTCTACTTTCTCTCACACTACACCTATTTTCTATCCTTTATTCTCACTTTACTTCATAATCTGAACTCCCAAGCTCACTGCTTTCTAGATACAATTCATAATCCTTCTCCCCCACAACAAGAGTCTTATCTTTTTTCCACCTTTTCTGAAAAGTGGCTAGTTGGGTAAAATATCACAGTTAACATTATACATACCCAAAGGATCCCCTATCTCTCCTCTATGGGTTGGCACTTTAAATACCACAGAATACATTCTTGCTGCCTTAAACCATTTTGCCTTGCCCCTCCAACTGATCACAAAAAAGAGTAGGTGGGAGCTGTGAACACCAGTATACCTGCTGGAAGAGGAAGCTCACAAACAAAGGAGCCACCAACAGATAACAATGTAAGAAAGTGAAGGAGGGAATGGAAATCACACTGATCTCAACCCAGGACCGATCTGTAAATACAACTAAATGGTGGAGAAATTACCCACAACAAACAACTGAACAATAGTGAGCTAGAAGCCTCAAAACCTTGTACAGATAGAACAAGCTTCAACAAAACCTGTCCACACCTGCACAACAGAATACAAGATGTGGTAAATGGAGAGACACTCAGGTAACCACCTCTAGGGAAGAACCCACCAAAGAAAACCCACCAACAGTCAAAACCCAAAGACACACAGAGAGCCAACATAAACAAAAACCCAAGACCAGCATGCTTAGGAGATCAAGGAGACTGAACCACTGAACCTCACAGGTCTACTACCATAGAAGTTCACAACATAAACCCAGGGAGTCAGAACAGATGAATTTAAGAAGCAGAGGCTAACAAAAAGAGTCTCACAAAAATGGGAAGACAAAGAAACAATCCCCAAATAAAAGGAAAAAAGGAAGCCTCAGAAAGAATGCTAAATGAAATACAGTCAAGTGAACTATCAGATATTGAGTTCAAAGCAATGGTTATAAGGAAGCTCAATCAGCTCACAGAGAATTACCAGAAACTACAGGGAAACTACAATGCACTCACTGAAAACTATATCAACATGAAACTGGAAATAGAAACTATCAACAAGGGCCAGGAGGAAATGAAGAATGCGATTTCTGAATTGAAGAACATGGTAGAAGGGATCAAAATCAGATGAGATAAAGCACAGGATCGGATCAGTGAGCTGGAGGACAAGGTAGGAAAAGACTCCTAGAAAGAGCAAGAAAAGGAAAACAGGTTCAGAAAGAATGAAGAGGGGTTAAGGGAAATGTAGGACAACATAAAATATAATAATATCCATGTAATAGGGATAGCAGAAGAAGAGTATGGGATAGAAAACCTGTTTGAAAAAGTAATGATGGAAAACTTCCCTAATTTGATGAGGGAAAAAGTCACACAAATCTAGGAAACACAGAGAGGCCCACTTCAAGACACATCATAATTAAAACAGCAAAATTCCAAGACTAACAGGGAATGTTAAAGGCAGCAAGGGGAAAACAGGAAGGAACATACAAGGGAGCCCTGATATGACTAGCAGCTTATTTCTCAATGGAAACGCTCCAAGCCAGAAGGGAATGGCAAGAAATATTCCAAGTAATGAAAATCAATGGCCTGCAACTGAGACTACTTTCTCCAGCAAGGCTCTCAATTAAAATGGAAGGCCAAATAAGGAGCTTCTCAGACAAAAGAAGCCTTAAATAATATACCTCCTCCAAACAAGTTCTGAAAGAGATGCTAAATGGTCTGCTTTAAGAACAGGAAGAAAAACTGAGAGAGAGAGAGGAACACAGGTATGAAAAAATGGTAATCAATAAGTACCGGTCAATAATAACCTTACATAAATGGATTAAATTCCCCAATCAAAACACACAGAATAGCAGAATGGATTACAAATCATGACCCACACCTATGCTGTCTACAAGAGACCCACCTCAGCACCAAAGACCTACACAAATTGAAAGATTCGGGCTGGAAACAAATATTCCAAGAAAACACACAGGAAAAAAAGCTGGGGTAGCAATACTCATATCAGACAAAATACACTTCAAAATAAGAGCAATAAAAAGAGACCCAGAAGGTCACTTCATAATACTCAAGGGAAGAATCCATCAAGAAGACAAACCTTGTAAATATATATGCACCCAACATAGGAGCACCCATATACATAAAGAAAATCTTGGAGGACTTTAAGAAAGATATTGACAGAAACACAATTATAGTAGGGGATTTTAACACCCCACTGTCCAAAAATACGTGGATCTTCCAAACAAAATATCAACAAAGATATTGCAGCATTGAGCAATGCACTAGATGAAATGGACTTAACTGATATATATATAGAGAGAAAACTTTTCATCCCAAACAAGCAAAATGCACATTCTTTTCAAATGCACATGGAACATTTTCAAAGATAGACCACATGATAGGATACAAAACAAGCCTCAACAAATTCAAGAAAATTAAAATCATATCAAGCATTTTCTTCAACCACAAAGGACTGAAACTAGAAACCAACCTCAAGGAAAAAAATGCAAAACACTCAAAATCATGGAAATTAAATAGCATGCTATTAAACATTGAATGGGTCGAGAATGAGATGAAGGAAGAAAGCAAAATGTTTCTGGAAACCAATGAAAATGAACCCACAACAATCCAAAACTTATGGGACATGGAGAAGGCAGTGCTGAGAGGGAAGCTCATAGCTATACATGCCTATCTATAAAAGATGGAAACATTTCAAATAAAAAACCTGACCCTATGCTTACAAGAACTCAGGGAACAACAACAAAGACAGCCCAGAGCAAGTAGAAGGAAGGAAATAACCAAGATTACAGCAGAATTAAATGACATAGAGCCTAAAAGCACAATTCTAAGGATTAATGAGAACAGGAGCTGGTTGTTTGAAAAGATAAACAAAATCGATAAGCATTTAAGCAAGCTCATAAGAAAAAAAAGAGAGAAGACCCAAATAAGCACAATCAGAAATGAAAGAGGAGAGTTTATACCTGACACCACAGAAATAAAAAGGATTGTAAGAAATTACTACAAAGACCTGCATGCCAAGAAATTTGAAAATCTAGGTGAAATGGGCAAATTTCTAGAAAAATTTAATCTTGCAACACTCAATGAAGAAGAAGCAGAAAGCCTGAACAGACCAATAACAGCAGATGAAATTGAAGCAGTAATCAAAAAACTCCCGACACACAAAAGCCCTGGACCAGATGGTTTCACAGGAGAATTCCACAAAGCATTTAAAGAAGAGCTAACCCCCATCCTTCACAGACTATTAAAAAAAATCCAAAATTATGGAACACTCCCAACCTCTTTTTATGAACCCAGCATCATCCTAATCCTCAAAACAGATAAAGACACAATAAAGAAAGAAAACTTCAGGCCAAAATCGCTGATGAACATAGACGCTAAAATCCTCAAGAAAATATTGGCAAACTACACCCAACAATACATTGAAAACATCATACACCATGACCAAGTGGGATTCATCCCAGGGATGCAAGGATGGTACAATATTCACAAATCAGTAAATGTAATACATCACATAAACAAAAGCAAAGACAAAAATCACATGATCATATAAATAGATGCAGAAAAAGCATTTGGTCAGGCACAGCACCTGTTTATGATAAAAACACTCAGCAAAGTGGGAATAGAGGGAGCATTCCTCAATATAAAATAAAGGCCATATATGAGAGACCTACAGCCAACATCATACTCAATGGGCAAAAACTAAAATCTTTTCCACCAAGATCAGGGACAAGACAAGGTTGTCCACTTTCACCACTTCTATTCAATATAGTATTGGAAGTTTTAGCCACAGCAATTAGATAAGAAAAGAAAATAAAAAGCATACAAATCAGAAAGAGGAAATAAAATTGTCATTGTTTGTAAATGACAAGATAGTGTACATAGAAAATCCTATAGACTCCACCAAAAAACTGCTTGACCTAATAAATGAATTTGGCAAAACAGTAGGATACAAAGTCAATATCCAAAAATCAAAGGCTTTTTCTTGTATACCAACAATGAAACAGCAGAAGCAGAAATCAAGAAAAAAATCCCATTTGATACAGCAAAAAAAATACATAAATAAAATACCTAGGAATAAACTTAACAAAGGAGGTAGAAGACCTGTATGCAGAAAACTACACAATACTGAAGAAAGAAATCAAGGAAGACACAAACAAGTAGAAACATATACCATGTTCATGGACTGGAAGAATTAACATCATCAAAATGTCCACACTGCCCAAAGCAATTTACACATTCAATGCAATACCTATTAAAGTACCAATGGCATATTTCACAGACATAGAACAAACACTTCAAAAATTTATGTGGAACCATAAACGACCCTAAATAACTGCTGCAATTTTGAGAAAGAATAGCAAAGTAGGAGGGACCACAATACCTGATACCAAAGTGTACTACAAGGCCACTTTAATCAAAACAGCCTGGTACTGGCATAAAACAGGCACATGGACCAATGGAACAGAACAGAGAGCCCAGAAATAAAGCCAAGTCTCTACCATCAATTAATATTCAGCAAAGGAGGCAGTAACATAAAATGTAGTAAAAATAGGCTCTTCAACAAATGGTGTTGGGAGAACTGGACAGCTATGTGCAAAAACATAAAACTTGAGCACCAACTTACACCATACACAAAAATAAATTCAAGGTGGATAAAAGATTTAAATATAAGCCATGATACCATTAAAGTCCTAGAGGAGAACATAGGCAGGAAAATCTCAGATATTTCATGCAGCAACATTTTTACTGATATGTCCCCTAGAGCAAGGGACATAAAGGAAAGAATAAACAAATAGGATCTCATCAAAATAAAAAGCTTCTGCACAGCTAAAGAAAACAGTATTAAAATAAAAAGAGAACCAACCATATGGGAAAACATATTTGCCAATGATACCTCAGACTAGGGTTTAATCTCCAAAATACATAAAGAACTTACATTACTCCACTCTAAGAAGACAAGCAACCCAATTAAAAAATGGGCAAAGGACTTGAACAGACACTTCTCCAAGGAGGACATACAGAGAATCCACAGACGGATGAAAAGATGTTTAGTATAGCTTGCTATCAGAGAGATGCAAATTAAAACCACAGTGATTTACCACTTCATACCAGTCAGAATGGCTATCATAAAGAAAGCAACAAACAAGTGTTGGCGAGGTTGTGGAGAGAACGGGACCCTAGTGCACTGTTGGTGGGATTGCAAACTTGTACAATCACTATGGAAAACTATGGATTTTTCTCAGAAAACTAAAAGTGGATCTTCTTTTGCCCCAGCAATTCCACTGGTAGGCTTATATTCTAACAACCCTGAAACACCAATCCAAAAGAACCTATGCATCCCAATGTTCATAGCAGCACAATTTACAATAGCCAAGTGCTGGAAGCAACCTAGGTGCCCATCAGTAAATGAATGGGTCAAAAAACTATGGTACATTTACACAATGGAATTCTTTGCACCAGACAGAAGGAAGGGGCTCTTACCCTTTGCAACAGCATGGATGCAACTGTAGAGCATTATGCTAAGAAAAATAGTCCAGGTGGTGAAAGACAAATACCATATGATCTCACCTTTAACAGGAACCTAAACAACAAAACAAAGAAACAAGCAAAATATAACCAAAGACACTGAAATAGAGTATAGGCTGACAGTGACCAGAGGCAGAGTGGAGGGAATTTCAGGGGAAAAAGGGAAGGGTTTACCGGAACAAGTATAAAAGACATATGGAGAAAAACTAGTGAGGAGTGGAAATGGGAGGGAAGTGGGGTGGGGTCAGGGGCTGGTCTGGGATGGTAGTAAAAGACAGAAAACTTTACTTGAACAGCAATTAAAATAAAACTTAAAAAATAGAAAATTGTGGTTTAATGGAGGAATTAATGTATTTTTTGAAAAGCATTATAATATTTATTTTTTTTATTCTTGGATACTTTGTGAAATTCAAACATGTTTTTATTTGAAGATATTTTCAAAATAACTGTTAATCTTTTTTTAATTTAAATTATTTTATTGTTGTTCAATGACTGTTGTCTGTATTTTCTCCCCACTCCTCCCCATGTTTATCTGCTTAAATCTTAATGGGAGAAATCATTTATTTGGTACAAATATTAAAAAGATAAATTTAGAAGTATGACAGTTTTCAGAATATATAAATGCTATTGAAAATTTAGCATTCTAAACATCACATTTAAAAACCCAATCTGTTCTCTGAGTTTGTAGCATGGCTATCTTTATTTGTAATTCAGCTGTAGTTTTTTAAATTAAAAAATTAATTGAGTTTTAATTCTAATTTTTAAAAACTTCTAAAATTTAAGTGTGTGTGTTGGAAGTAATCTTATAAGTTCTGATTTTAGTGTCTCTGAAAATCAAAGAAACAAGGTCTTATTTTCAGTAATATATATTCAGACAAAATTTTATGCATATCTCTTTTTCCAGACCTCTTGATCACACTTTCTAATAATAATAATTATGATAATAAAATAATGGTACAATGAGATGTTAGTCACAAAGTTATATTTCATTTGATACAGTTTTTTTCCTAACAAGTACAGCATTATGTTTAAAAACCATGCAATTCTGCTACTCAGAGAAATTTGGCATTTGTATTGGCTTCACTCACAGTAGCACCAAAATATTGCTGTATATGGTTGGTCTTACTGCCTTTAAAGGGATTATTACAATGCCTTAAATCTACAGCATCTGCAGCCACTAAAAGCTTTGTATGGTCTTCTTATTAATTGACCTGAGATGGAAAATATCTTCAAGTGGTTCTCACATCACAGACTTTCCACTGTGGTAAACATTGGAATCTTTCTCACATACTGGAGTTTGGAATTATTAAGAGGAACCAGGTAGACATAGAATGTGTATGATTTCCCAACATAAATCCTTCTTGCAGAACTGTTTTTTTTATCCTAACTGGAGAACATGCTCATTGATTTTAGTGAGAGGGAAAGAGAGGGAGAGAGTGAGGGAAACATTGATGTGAGAGAGAAACATCAATTGGTTGCTTCTCACATGCACCCCAACCAGGGACCAAACCTGCAACCTACATATGTGCCATGACCAGGAATTGAACCCATAACCTTTTGGTTATTGGGATGATTCTTCAACCAACTGAGCCACATAGGCCAGGACAGAACTGTTTGGTTTTTGCATGTATGAGGAAAAGTTTCCAAACTTCTGGGACCAATTTCTTCCAGTAGAAGAGTAAGTGGTGAGGTGAACAACAGGATTGAACGCCTACATTGTTCAGCACAGAGAAAATTCACAGACTGCCTTGTGGCACCTCAGGTTAGGAAGTGAGAATGGATGTTGGTGGCTTAATCCAGTGCTATTCACTCTGATTTATTTAGTAAACACTTGAGCAATATGGTTGGTTTTGACAGATTGCAGACTTGCTCTCAGCCCCCAATGAATTTAGAATCTAATTAAGGATAAAGGATATGTGTTGCTTTGTGTGATTATTTGCATTTTTAAATGGAGATACTGGAGCTAAATGAAAGAATAGAGAGGATTTACATTGGCAGATGGTAAAAGGAAGACTTGTGACATACCTTGTTAATGAGATACAACTATGTCTAGAGTGCTCCTTTGAGAAATGGAATCATCAAAAGTCTTTGAGCAGGTTTGTGTTTTAGCAAATCTTATCTGGTGATAGTGTATCAGAGTGGTGGAAAAGAGTGAGATAAGGTTAAGTGGGGCAGTTAGGAAGTACTTGTGATAATCCAGCCATAAAATGATGGACATCAAAAGAATGGCCTTTAGAAGGAAAACTGAAAAGAAAGACATGTGAAAGAAGTATTTCTTTAAATTTAAATATTATGTAGTTCATACTATTACAGTTGTCTCATTTTTCCTCCTTTACACCCCCCAGCTGCCTCCCACTCCCTCAGGCAATCCCCACACTGTTGTCCACGTCCATGGATCTAATCCCTTCATCTTGTTTTAACCAGTGCCCACCTCCCTACTCCCCTCTTACAGCTGTTAGTCTGTTCCATGATATTTTACCTCTGGTTCTACTTTGCTTATTAGTTTACTTATCTTTTACCCACTAGTTTATTTCACTTAGCAGAATAGTCTCCAGTTCCATCTATGCTGTCAAAAAAGGTAAGAATTCCTTCTTATTTTTTTACTTCTGTGTAGTATTCCATTGTATAGATGTACCATTTTTTTATCCATGCATCTACTGCTGCTCTCTCGGGTTGTTTTCAAATCTTGGCTATTGTAAATAACACTGCTATGAACATAGTGGTTCAAAAATTCTTTTGAATTGATGTTTTGGGATTCTTAGAGTATATTTCTAATAGTGGAATCACTGGATCAAGGGGCTATTCCATTTTCAGTTTTTTGAAGAAATCCCATACTGCTTTCTATTGTGGCTACATCAGTCTGCATTCCCACCAACAGTGCACTAGGGTTCCTTTTTCTCCATGTCCTCACTAGTGCTTGTTGTTTGTTGATTTATTAATAACAAGCATTCTGACAGGTGTGAGATAATATCTCATTGTGGTTTTAATTTGCATCTCTCTGATGGCTAGTGATGTTGAGCATTTTTTCATGTGTCTTTGGGCCCTCTGTATGTCCTCCTTGGAGAAGTGCTTGTTCAGGTCCTTTGCCCAGTTTTTTAATTGGATTGTCTGTCTTCCTGGTGTAGAGTTGTATAAGTTCTTTATATATTTTGAACATTAAACCCTTGTCTGACTGGCATAAGAAAAGACACATAGCCAATGAAACAGAATAGTAAGCCCATAAATAAACCCACATCTTTATGGTCAATTAATATTTGACAAAGGAGGCAAGAACATACAATGGAGTAAAGACAGTCTCTTCAATAAATGGTGTTGGGAGAACTGGACATGTTCATGCAAAAAAATGAAACTAGACCACTAACTTACACCATACACCATACATCATACACCAGAATAAACTGAAAATGGATAAAAGACTTAAATATAAGCCATGATATCATAAAAATCCTAGAGGAAAACCTAGACAGTAAAATTTCAAATATTTCATGTAGCAATATTTTTGTTGATGTATCTCCTAGGGCAAGGGAAATAAAGGAAAACATAAACAAGTGGGACTACATCAAACTAAAAAGCTTCTGCACAGCTAAATAAACCTTCGTCAAAATGAAAAGGGAACCCACTATGTGGGAGAATATATTTACCAATGATACATTCGACAAGGGTGAAAAGAGTATTTTAAAAAATAGACTTGGAAAAAATTTTGTTTCTGGTTGTTGGAATATGGGAGCTAATAGTTTGAAAAAGAATAATAAGATATCTTTGCAATTTTCAACTTGAATGTTTGGGAGAAGAGTTTTTACTACCAGCTGCAAATTGCTAAATCCCTTTTTTTAAATTTTTTAAAACATTTTATTTATTTATTTTTAGGGAGGGAATGGGGGAGAGAGAGAGAGAGAGAGAGAGAGAGAGAGAGAAACATCAATGTGCGGTTGCTGGGGGTTATGGCCTGCAACCCAGGAATGTACCCTAGCTGGGAATCGAACCTGGGACGCTTTGGTTCCCAGCCCGTGCTCAGTCCACTGAGCTACGCCAGCCAGGGCTTAAATCCCTTTTAAAAGCACTAGAACTTCATGTTTTACGGCCCAATTAATTGAAAAGCAGACCTCTTCCAGCCCCTGCAGTCCCTAGGGTTGCTTTCAAATTTTCTCAGAGTAGTTTTGCATTCTATTCCACGGTGTTACTGTTCTGGAAGATGTATTTCTGAACTACAGCCACATTTAAATTCTTGGGGTATCCCAAGTGAACAAATTTATGCAAAGGGTCTTGGATTCTTTGGTAAAATAAAGGACATAAGAGGTGAACTTCAAGACCAAACTGCATTCCCAACCTCACTTGAATGAAACAGACAGTATTTAACATGTCCTAGGACAATGATTCTCATATTACAAATGGACCTGCTATCACCTAGGACACATGGGCCTCACCTCAGAGGGTCTGGATCTCATTGATCCTAAATATTTTTAATTTAGATATCAGTATGTTGAAATCCAGACTTGCACATGTTTTCACAAGCACCTCAGGATATTCTAATGACAAGTGGTCCAAGGACTTCACTGAGAATCACTAAGGCAGTGTTTCTTGGACTCATTACAGATTCCTTAGCTTAATCTTGTCTCTAGGGTTCGATATTTTATATTTTTTGTAGGCACAGGTTTTGAGTTTGTAGTCTCTTGATGTGTGTGTGTGTGTGTGTGTGTGTGTGTGTGTCTGTACTGAAATATGTAATAAGTACCAGGAGGTTTGTTAGTCCTTTGAGATGTACCTTTGCTCCAGCCTGCTCTTAAAATCATTAGTATGTTAGTACTGAGCAGGGACTTGAAAATGAAATGAGGAGCTTCAATGTTAAAGAAGAAATTTTTCTTTGGCTTCCCATCTGATTTTTTTTTCCCTTAAAAATTACTTGTCTTTTCCTCTGTATTTTGACCAAAGCCTCACACAGTTCTCCTTGTAAGAGCCACAAGCATTGAGCTTTGTGAAATATAATAGAATTCAGTAAATACAAGCCTCAGGAAAAAAAGACCTTTTACCTTCAAATTTCTCAGATGATAAAATTAACAATTCTGTTATAAAAAGGAGTTGGGGGAATCCTTTGGTAACCTTGAAAGATACCTTAGTGATATCCTTTAAAAATAAATGCCACATGGTCCTTATTTCCAATCTGAAGGAAACAACTGATTTCTCCACTACTGTGAAAAGGTGTTTGACAAGTATTTTCAGTGCTGACAGAACCCTGGCTGGAAATCCCTTCTTATGGTGACACTTGCCAGGGAAGTCCGAATCAGGCAAACATCTGGAAGTTTTCTGATGTAAGGAAGACTGTTTCCAGACCTGTTCTGCGTGGTGCCTCACTGAACACTGTTCCAAGATGATTAGCATATGTCTATGATGTATAACTGAGTCTCTACATTTCAGAAACTTGAACTGTGTCAATGGAATGCCAACTAATGTTGGACTAGATAAAAGGAATAGCTAGGTCCCCACAGTTTTAATATACAGAGCATTCTGGTTTACTCATATGCTGATTTATTGTAGTATATAGGTTGTTTTAATCTGTATTCTTTAGTCTAGCCTTATGTGCCATCAGAGAAAGGGATAAGTCAGGAACTGATATGGCTGTTTGGGTTGATATGATGCCAAAACCACTTGCAATCTGACTTTTGACTGTATTGATGGTTTTGAAGGCATGAATGAATACTTAGTTGACCAGACACTGTTTGGTGGGTACTATAGGGAAGTTTCCATTCAACTATCTTGCCTGTGCTCAGAATTTCTTAACTGGAGTTATTGCATAGAGAAATCTTTCAAATGATTGCAGCTGGGGAAAATGGGACAAATCTGCTATTTTTAAATGATGATTTTATAGGTGACACTGGTGATGAAAAATAATTTTCAACAAGGGAATGTAGCCATGTAACTCTACAATAAAAATAAGCTATGATCTTATTCAAAACAACTACAAGATCAGATGCTTGTGCAACAAGATAGCCCACCTACATCTTAATAACCTCCTGAACTGAATGTGGCAAGCAGGCATCCTCTTTCCCTCCATCCTCACTTAGCCTGCAAAGTATCCTGTGCTATGCTCCATTACAAGTAGTGGGATTAGTGACAGGAGATGGCTTTCTCCAACAAGCAAGTGATAGAGTTTTATTTCCTAAAGGAAAGGATTACTAAAACCAAGCAGTTCTTTTGGATTTTTCCTATTTTATCAAACCACCAACAATTTAGCTTGCTTCTGCTTGTTACTTAACTGCAATTTGTCATGTACCATTTCTCAAAATATGGAAGAGTCACTTCTCAGAGACTTTAGGAGTCTAGATGAATACTATGTGGGAAAAATCAGGTAATAGGTAAATTTATCTCAATTTATTGAGGGCAGAAGAAGTAGCCAAGAATTTCTGAAAGTGACACAAATCAGATGAATTTATAGAGAAAGATAAAATGCAGTACTGCCACAGAATAAAGTATGCAGAACATAGAAAAGTGATTTTGCAATTAAGATTATTATTACTTTGATCAAAACATGGTGATTTTTTCCTTTACATTATACACTAATATAAAAGACATCTAAATAATTTAGTACTTACAGATTATACATAATCATCTTTAGTGTGATATGGCATATTGAAAGATTCTATTGTTGCTGTAATGGTCTATGTTCAGTTGCAAAGATGATTTTAAGACCAGGAGTCCTTTCTGCATTACTTATAGATCCTTAAAATTAAGCACAAGGGAAAACTGTCTTGACCTATTCAAACAACAACAAAAAAGAAATCTGTTAAAAAGAAATTGGGAGACCTTTTTAAGTAATAAATCACCAACCTTAAGTATTTTATGGAAATTACAGTTTTAAATAAAATTGGGCCTTGAGAACAGTAAAAGTGTCTTGCAGCAAAACAAATATAATTGGAATATGCAATCATTGTGTAAATTTGCATTTATGATATTTGTTTTTGCTGTTGGTGTTTATTATTTTAAAGTAGGAAAAGCCAATCTCTTTCTGAAACCATGAGAGAAGATGATCTCTGGTGAACAGAGTAAGAGTATTTGTTAGCAGATGTTCATCTTAGGGTTAGAGCAGAACTTGAATCTGAAAAGCTGGGTTAGGAGGCTTGGTCACCAACAAATATGTTTGTTTAGGTTCACAGTCCTTTACTATATGAAGCAATGTCAGCAAATAGTTTAGGATTTCTCTTTATGAGAGCAGTGGAACTCAGTGAGTGCCATGGACTGAATATTTGTTTCTCCCTAGAATTTATATGTTGAAAGCCTAACTACCAATGTGATGGTACAAGTGACCCTTGAACAACATTGGTTTGAAATTCACAGATCCATTTACATATGGATTTTTTTCCAATAAATATGTACAGTGCTATAAATTTATTTTCTTCATGAAAAATTATATCTGGCTTGCTTTATTGTAAGAATACAGTATATAACACATATGTGTAACATAAAAAATATGTGTTAATTGACAATTTTCTTGATAAGGGTTCAGGTTATCAGTAGGCTGTTAGTAGTTAAGTTTTCAGGGAGTCAAAAGTTATACAAGGGTGTTCAACTGAGCTGGGAGTCTGTGCCCCTAATTCCTTTATTCAAAAGTCAGCTATATTTAGAGATGGGCCTTTGGGAAGTGATTAAGTTTAGATAAGGGTGGGGTCCTTATAATGGGATTAGTACCCTTATAAAAAGAGAGCAGCATTCTCTCACTGTCTCTCTCTTTTCCACCCTTGCCTCCCCTCAATCCCCAACCCATTGTGAAGATGCAGCAAGAAGGCTGCTCTCTCTAGGAGTGGAATCAGTCAGCACCTTGATCTTAAACTTCCCAGACTCCAGAACTGTGAGAAATAAATTTCTGTTTTTAAGCTACCTAGTCTGTAATATTTTGTTTAGCAGCCTAAGTTGACTAAGACAGTGAGATTAGATGAAATAGAGTTAACAATTTAGGTTGGATAAGGAAGCTGATTTTTGCTTTAGGGGCTATTGGTATCAATCTGTCTCTAAATTTTATAATGCTTAACATAGATGTTATAATTAAATTAGTGCTTGCTTTACAAATCTTACTTGTGAGGGAATGTATTCCACATATACATTTTCACTCCATTTCCCATGTTTGTAGAGAAACACAGTTTTGATCAAATGAACATATTCTGGTATCACCCTTTACCTTCCAGTGTCTTCTGTGAATTTTAAACATTGAAATCAGAAAGAAACAAAAGACCCTTAAAAGGCAAATATTGTAAACACAGATCTAAGCAGTGACTGGCTTGAAGATTGTCTTATGAATTATTTTAGTATTCCATCATATGGTCTCTGACTTTTTAAATTTCCTTTACTTTAAAACTGAAGCCACAATATACAGCAAAGGTGTCAAACTAATTTTCACTAGGGGCCACATCAGCCTCATGGTTGCCTTCAAAGGCCCGAATGTAATTTCAACTCCTTAACTGTTAAGGAGTAGTTACATTTATACAACCCTGAAATTATTTCAGCCTTTTGAAGGCAACTGTGAAGCTGATGTGGCCCCCGGTGAAAATGAATTTGACACCCCTGGTAAAGAGGATTTTATAAAGGGTCTTAAGGATTTCACAGTACCAATGTATTCAATACTTTATCAGAACATAATTTGGGCTGGGCGTGAAGACAGAGACTATTTTCATTAGTTTTTTTAGTAATATCATAAATTCATCAATGTTTATAATATGAAAATGAATGTGAATATTGGGGGAGTGGGAGAAAGAGGGTAGGCAATGTGAACACAGTTGACTGAATGGGAAACATGTAGTCAGAACACATATGACTATAGCAGAGTTGCTGAGCACAGGGACCATTTTCCTTTCCTACTTCTACTGGCTTGGCCTCCCCATTTCAACTCAGATTTGGCTCCTGTTGGTTTTCATATCTAGTCTATGACTATCTGCTGTTACACAGAGTACCTTTCAGAATTCTGGCTACTCTTCTCAGAGGCACCCTTGAAGTTCCTTGACTCCAGGTAGTTTCCCTCACCTTGGGGGTGGTTAATTTCCTAACACAGGAACCTCTGCATTCACAGGTTAGGTCTTGAGGTCTGAGTTTTCTGTTTAGGCCCTCATTGAGAGTGTGTTTCTTCTTCTTCCACTTCCCTACTAGGATGAAGATCCCTCTCTGTTGAAGCAGGGCCATGAGATGCCACAAGATTTTTTTTAAAATATGGAACACTTCACAAATTTTCATATCACCCTTGCGCAGAGGACATGCTAATCTCTATTGCTCCAATTTTAGTATATGTGCTGCACGAAGTAAGCACACCACAAGATTTTTTATAGACTCCAACTTTTATTGTCCCTGTATAAGAGCCTTGTGTGGCTGCCCCTGTGGTCCAATGTCTGCACCATCTCTGGCACGTCTTCCCTTCTTTGCTTCTCAGTGGTTTCTTATCTTTTGTCATCAGGGCCCTTCTTCCTGACCCTGGCTACCCTGAAAGTTGAAAGCCTGAGATTCGGTCTAATGTTCCCAAGGCATCTTGTACTTCCTGTGGCAAAGGACCATTGCTGTACCTACCTCCTTAAGCTCCCTCAGAGGCCATCAGCTCTCCAATCTCTCGTGTCATCTAAGGTGTGCTTAATGTATCAGAGGCATCTTGGCACCATTCATGATGGTTTGTCAGCTGAGGAGTATAAATATGATAGCTAAATTCCTAAGCCCATAACTTGATTTTAAGATCAGAAAAAGAAGCTGAAGTGAAACTAAAACAAATCAGTGCTGTTTAAGATAAATTTTTTTTAGCAGAGGGGGTATTAATTTTCAAAAGATCTCTAGGTTATAAAAATGTTATTAAAAACAATTTAATAGTACTGGCTGCTGTAGCTCAGTGGATTGAGCACAGACCTGCGAACCAAAGAGTCACTGGTTCAATTCCCAGTCAGAGCACATGCCTGGGTTGTGGGCCAGGTCCCCATTAGGGAGTGTGGAAGAGGCAACCACACACTGATGTTTCTTTCCCTGTCTTCCTCCCTCCCTTCCCTTCTTTCTAAAGATAAAATAAATAAAATCTTAAAAAACAATTTAAAAATTAATTAGGAAGTATTGCATGCCATTGTGGTCTCATACCTTCACCTTTTAGTTCTAAACTATACTAACTATCTGCTAGGAAAAGTGAGGAAATTAACACCCTACCACTTTCACAATCTACCTTGACATTTTTATTATTTCTACTTGTTCAAGGTTTACAACATTATGTTCTTAAAACCACAGTGCCCACTTTTGTTTGTCTTGGGTCTGTATTCAAGGGGATCAAGTCCTTATCACTAGTAATTTTGCAAGAACTTCTATTAGTTTTCATAAAGCTCACTATGTGATTCTGATGCACAGTGAGAGTTCAGACTGCTGGGGCTTTGGGGTCATTGGATGAGGACTGAATAAGGATATGAAAAAAAATACCCATAGGAGATCACTAAATGGCAGAAGACTGCTCTGGGACTGTGCACTTTCTTTAGAAAAGAGCTCTTTGAGTTTTGTATGAGAGGGAGAAGCCTGACTGTCTAGAGTTCTGAGCGACAGACTTGTAGAGTTAGAAATGTCTCATATATGAACACTTTTAATTAAATTACACTCTCTGCAGACTTTTGGGAGGTGTAGTAGCTTCTTCCAAGTTGAACATACCAATGGTTCTCAAAGTTTAGACCAGGGATTAGAAGCATCAGTATCACCTGGAAATTACTTACACATGTTAATTTAGGGGCCTCACTTCACCCCATACCCACAGAATCAGAAACTTTGGGGGGTTTAAACAAGCCCTACAGAGGATTCTGATGCACCCCTAGCTTTGAGAACCACGAGGCTGTATAATCCAAGCATGCTCTATGGATCAGCAGTACCCACTGTTACCTGGGGGCATGTTAGAAATGCAGATACATAGGCCCCAACCCTGACCCACTGCATCAGAATCTACCTTTTAACAAGATCCTCAGATTTTTCATATATATAATAATATATTTCAAAACACATTTGGGAAGCACTGCTTTGTTGAGGCTTGTGGTTCTCAACCTTGGTTGTTTTCCTAGAATTACCTATGCAGCTTTGAAAAATTTCCATGCCAGGACCTTATCCTGGACCAATTAAGTTAGAATCTCTGGAGGTAGGACCCGGCATTAGCAGCTGCAAAAGCTCACCACATGATTCCAATGTACAGTAAATTTATCTTTAATGAAAAATTTAACTATTTTCTTACAAAAACTTGAGGGGGAAAGATTAAGAAAATCACTCATAATCTCACAACCCAGAGGTAACCTTGGTTAACTTTGTTTTGGCATATAGCCTTCCAGTATTTTTCTTTCTGTACAAGTAGAAAACAAAATTATCATCATGTGTATATAGAGTGTAGGATTGTAACTTAGTTTAACACATTTCCTAAGCCTAAATTTCATTGAAAACATGCATTTAAAAACAGGAGTATACTCAATAGTATAGCTATAATATATTTTATTTGGTTGTTCCACTGTAAGTGGTCAGCTAGGCTTTTTGAAATTTGTTGACATAAAAAAGCTGTTAGAATATTTTTGTTTTGTAATTTTGTGCACATTTATGATTATTTCTTAGAATCACTGCTTCCAAATATGAATAATTTATGGACTACACATATTATTTACTTCTATAACCCTATATGATGGTTAATTTTATGTTTCAACTTAGCTAGGCCATAGTACCCAGATATTTGATTACAGACCAGTCTAGATGTCCCCGTGACAGTATTTTTTAGATGAGATTAACATTTTATTCAGTAGACTTTCAGTAAAGCAGATTACCTTCCTTAATTTAGATGTGCATCAACCAATCACTTGAGGACCTTAAGAAAAAAAAGACTGATGGCCCCCAAAGAAGAAGGGATTCTGCCTTAGCCTTCAGACTTTAACTGCAATATCAACTCTTCCTGGGTCTCCAGCCTTTCAGCTTGTTCTGCAGATTCTGAGCTTGCCAAGTCCCATGATGATGTGAGCCAATTCCTTAAAATAAATTTTTCTTCTCTCTGTCTCTCTTTACACACATATACACAGTCCCATTGGTTCTGTTTTCCTGGAGAACCCTGTGTGATATAACTACTATACTCTCCTTCCCCAACATCTAGCACAGCACTTTCTCTAGAAGAGGCATGTAATAAACATTTACTGAACCCTAGCATTTATTCATTAAGATATTAAAATAGTACAATAAAGTGATTTTCTCATTCCCTTAAGGCCATTTATTTACTTGTTTTACATAAATAATTTTGTTATGTAAACTTCAATGGGACAATGTAAGCTTTTGTAGTTTTTATTTGATTTATCCATGTCCAAAGCATGTGATGATAGATCAGATAAAATGAAGGGTCAGTGCTTGAGTTTCCTCAAACAAAATATACCATACAAACAAAAATAAGAATAAAAATGTAACATACTCTTTTCTTCCTTTTTAAAATTGCTACTTATTGAGCAACTACTATGCTCCCAACATTGCCTTAAACTGTTCAAAGACTGTAGAAAAGGTATTTTATTTAGTGGGTTCTACATAAAAATATAATGCAGTTTCTGGTGACTGGAGATGAGTACTTTCTGTGTTCTTTGTGTGTTTACTTTTCTGCAGGTGGAGTACAGGAGGACACTTGGATGTCATAAAGTCTGTCTCATCATGTCATAGTAGCATAAGCTTATTATTGACAGCTGTGGTTCATTATTTTATAAAAATATATTTTCACTTAATAGCATGCTTTTACATGATGACATCATTAATGGTTCCTATTTCAGAAGATAAAATAAATGTTTTGCTCTGAAACTAAAGTATAGACTACTTTTAGATAAATCAGGATATAGCTATAAAATATAAAAGTGTCTGGCTTGCTATTAAATATTCCTTATTATATTAAACTCCATTAAAAACAAATGATAGGACATTTCCTGTTATATTGACTGAGCTATGGTAACAGGATGCCAGCTTTTTATTGATAGAGGACTATTGAACTGCTTTCTCACCAGAAAATATAAGGGGAGATAGTAGAGCAATTCAAGAATATGAGTTAAATTCAGATTGGAAGCATTATTCACTCTCAACTTCAACAGGAAAGGAATTGAAATTGCTCTGAAAGTTTAAGTATTTCATCTACCTGATTACATTTGTCCTGGATAGTGATGGCAAAAACTTGAGTGCATATTTTACAATAACCATTGTCACTCACTGGACTCGTATAAGGTCAGCGTTCTCAAAGCTTGTTGAATAGGAGATTTACCCAGAATGCGTCTTATAAACTAGGGGTGTCAGACTCATTTTCGCCAGGGGCCACATAGGTCTCACATTGCCTTCAAAGGGCCAAATGTAACTTTAGGACTGTAAGTGTAACTACTCCCTAACTAGGGGCAAGGAGCTCAGTGCTACTGCCAGGCAGAAACAAGGTGCTGGGCTGGATAAAACAAGGTGGAGGTCCGGATTCAGCCCGCGGGCCTTGTGTTTGCCATCTGTGTTATAAACAAAAATCCTGATTCCACTGCAGGTGGCATGAATCTGAATCTTTTAGGAATGGTCTAGGTTACATGTATTTTTAACAAGTCTCATCTGGTGATGCTCATGTTCAGTCAAATTTGTAAAACACTATTTCAGGCTGTTAATATTCATACACCGTATGATAGAACAGGAGAAAAAAATGGCCGTATGCATAAGTCACAATGAATTGACTTGGTTGTAGTCATATGTGAGGTTTAGGGGGTTATTATGTGAAGATTATTCTCCTCTTGTGTGAGAAATTCTGCCATTTGAGATTAATATTTCTCTCTCCCCATAGTTGTTTTTTTTTTGTATGTTAAATATCCTGGAAATATTGGGTTGGCCAAAAAGTTCATTTGTTTTTCAATTAGTGTATCCTTCATTTCTGACTGGACCTTTTTTATGCTGCTGAGGTCCTCACTAAGTTCTTTGAGTATTCTTATGATCAGTGTTTTGAACTCTGCATCTGAAAGATTGCTTATCTCCATTTTGTTTAGCTGTTTTTCTGGAGTTTTGATCTATTCTTTCATTTGGGCCATGTTTCTTTGTCTCCTCATTTTGGCAGCCTCCCTGTATTTGTTTCTATGTATTAGGGAGGGCTGCTTTGAATCCATGTCTTGGTAGTGTGCCCTAATGTAGTAGGTGCCCTATAGGGTCCAGTGGCACAGCCTCCCCTATCACTCAAGCTGGGTACTTGATGTGCATCCTTTTTGTGGGCTGAGTACACCCTCCTCTCATACTTGAGCCTTGGTTGCTGTTGGCAGGTCAATGGGAGGGATTTACCCAGGCCAATCAGCTGGAAGGACTGGCTGTGACTACTGACCACCAATCTCTTCCCTCCTTGGAGGATCAGCTGTGCAGGGGCAGGGTGGTGGTGTTCCAACATGGTCTGTAGCTATCCACTGAGTGGGCTGGCCCTGGGGATTACCATGTGGTTCAGACCAAAGTCAGCACCCACCTGTGTTTTGACTGCGGCATCCTGCCTGAGCTGTAAAACAATGTGAGATGGGTACTACTTGTGCCGGGCTTAGAGATTCCCAGGTGAAGCCAAGCTGTGACTATAATCTGGCTGCTGCCAGGGCTCACTGAAGCCAGCTATTGCTTGTTTTATAGAATTTTGGAGCCAAGATCAGCCATTCTTATGGAAAAGCAGCTTAAGTGGGCCCATAAATTGGGTGGGGCAGAGCCTCTGTGGATCTCCAAGATGGATCACACAGTGTTAGCCCGGTTGATGGAAACTCAAATATGGCACCAGCCTACTGGCTCTATCTGGGAAGGGCTCAGCAAAGGAACAATAGCCTTTGCTTGCCCCAATCCCAGACAATTCAATCTCTCCCTGTACACCACTGGTCCCCTTCAAGCTGCCACCATGGTGCTGGAGGTCAGAGGGTGTGAGTCTGAGTAGGTCAGTCTCTGTATGAGTTCTATAAGAGGAATTGCTTGGGACTCCAGAAGATTCCTCCTCCTACTCAATACCTTCTGGGCTTTGCAGCCAGAAGTTGTGGGGACTTATCTTCCTGGCACTGCAATCGTGGGCTGGAGGGCCTGGTGTGGGTCTGGGACTTTTTGCTCCCAAGTTATCCCTCCCAAAATTTTATCTATCACATGTGGTTGTTGGGCCAGCCTGGTCTGCGTCGAGATGCTCCCACCTGTCTGGATGGATGTAGCTTTAATTCCATAGTTGTCAGACTTCCATTCAACTTGATTTTTGACATTCCTGAGTGATGGTTGTTCTATATTTTAGTTGTAATTTTTAAAGTATATTTTCTTGATTATACTATTACAGTTTTCCCAGTTTTCTTTCTCCCCTTTATCGCCCTTCTGCCCTGCACCCCCCTACCTTGCAGTTCCCACCCCCTGTAGTTCATGTCCATGGGTTGTACATATAAGTTCTTTGGCTTTTCTGTTTCCTATACTATTCTTAACCTGCCCCTGTATATTTTATGCCTGCCATTTATGATTCTTATTCCTGGTACATCCCCCCTCATTATCCTCCTCCCCCACCCCACCGAAAACCCTCCGTGTGATTTTCATTTTTCTGATTCTGCTCCTGTTCTAGTTGTTTGCTTAGTTTGTTTTTGTTTTTTAGGTTCCATTGTTGATAGTTGTGAGTTTGTTGTCATTTTACTGTTCATAGTTTTGATCATAAGAGCTTGGTGATGATGAACTCTTGTAATTTGACCTTATTTGGGAAGCACTTTATCTGCCCTTCCATTCTAAATGATAGCTAATCTTGGATGTAGGTCCTTGCCTTTCATGACTTGCAATACTTCTTTCTAGCCCCTTCTTGCCTGCAAGATTTCTTTTGAGAAATCAGCTGATAGTCTTATGAGTACTCCTTTGTAGGTAACTGTCTCCTTTTCTCTTGCTGCTTTTAAGATTCTCTCTTTATCTTTAATCTTGGGTAACTTAAATATGATGTGCCTTGGTGTGTTCCTCCTTGGGTCCAATATCTTTGGGACTCTGTGGGCTTCCTGGATTTCCTGGAAGTCTATTTCCTTTGCTAGATTGGAGACATTTTCCTTCATTATTTATTCAAATAAAATTTCAACTTCTTGCTCTTGTTCTTCTCCTTCTGGTACCCCTATGATTTGGATGTTAGAGTACTTCAAGTTGTCCTAAAGGTTCCTAATCTTCACCTCATTTTTTTTAATTCTTGTTTTTTCATTCTGTTCCAGTTGGATGTTTATTTCTTCCTTTCATTCCAAATTGTTGATTTGAGTCCTAGTTTCATTCCCTTTATTCTTGGTTCCCTGTATATTTTGCTTTATTTCATTTTTTGTAGCCTTCATTTCTTCCTTCAATTTGTGACTGAGCTCTGTCAGTTCTGTGAGCATCCTGCTTACCAGTGTTTTTAACTATGCATCAGATAGGTTCTCTATCTCCCCTTTGCTTAGCTCTTTTTTCTGGAGTTTGGATCTGTTCTTTCATTCCAGCCATTTTTCCTCATCTCTGTGCACCTGTTATGTTGTGAGGGGGAAGAGCCTTAGGTATTCACCAGGGTAGGGCAACTCTTTCTGCTGCATTGTGGCACTGTATGTGGGGAGGGGTTAGAGAGAGAACAATGCTGCTTGCTCACTCACTGCACTGTAGCCCCACTTTCCAACCAACTCTTTTGTGAGACTTGGAGTTTCTCCTACTGTTGCAATCCCCACAATATTTTACATATAGGAATTTTGAGACTTTAGTTACCCATTCAGCCAGTCGAGACTCACCCACGTGGTCCGTCAACTGGCCATGTGTCCTCTCCACTCTGCCCCACCTACTGGTCTGAATGAATGTTTCTTTAACTCCTTGGTTGTTGGAGTTCCATGAAGTTTGATTTTCTGGCACTTCTGGTTGTTTATTGTTTTTAAATTGGTTGTTATCATTCTTTTGATTGTTAGGAAGTGAAGTGTTTCTACCTATGTCTCCATCTTGTCCAGAACTCCTATATTTCAGTTGTAAGTTTCATGTGGTTGTGTGAAGAGGTGAGCCATGTCTGCCTATATTGCCATCTTGACCAGAAGCCCTCATGTGTTTTTTTCTATAAGATGTCTGTAGTAACACTTAGTTGTCTTTAACTTAATTTGAAACAATTTTGTTAGATTGTATTGTGACAGTTGTCATATCAGCATGCCTTAAAAACATCATAATTGGTGAATTTTTGTGTAGCCATTTTAATATTGAAGATGAAAGAAAATGTGCAACATTTTTGGCATATTATGCTTTATTATTTCAAAAAAGGTAAAAACACAACTGAAATGCAAATAAGATTTGTGTATTATATGGAAAAGGGGCTGTGACTGATGGAATGTGTCTAGTAGTTTGTGAAGTTTCATGCTGGAGATTTCTCACTAGATAATGCTCCACAGTTGGGTAGACCAGTTGAAGTTGATAATGGTCAAGTTGAGACACTAATTGGAAACAATCAATGTTATACCATGTGGGAGATAGCTGACACACTCAAAATATCCAAATCAATATAGATATTGTTAAAAATGAAAAATGTGTCTTTTATTTTACAGAAAAAAATGAAATGGACTTTTTGGCCAACTCAATAATTTTATTATAAGATGTTAAAAAGTTTTACCATGTGACAAAAAGAACTGTTTATTATGGAAGGTCTGGGACAGGGTGGGGCATGGGAGCATTGTGGACACAACGGGGATGTATAGAATGCTAGAGTTATACTGTACCTATTCCCAAACATCTATAGGAAGGCAGGTCCATAGCAACTACAGTTCAGAAAAGCACCATACATGTAGCAAGGAGTCTATTTTTTTACTGAAATAGTGAGCATCTGATTATTTTTTCCTTAACAGAACTGTCAAATGGGAACATATATGTGAAATAAGAGAAAATATTATACATATTAAACCGCAATCTAGTGGAATAATTGAGTAACCTATGATTTTGGCATGTAAATATATGCCAATGATATATGTGCATGTAACATACTGTATGTAATATACTTTATATATATATATATATATACTCACCCAAAGACACACATATACACACATATGTGTACATTCACATACATTTAAGTATACAAAAATAATTTTGATTCCAAGAATTGTAAAGTGCTTTCCAATGCTCTAAATATAAACCATTATCATATAGGAAAGTTCCTTGAACAAAGCAAAGTTTCTCTCTTGCCATGGGGATGTTTTCTCATGTCTTATTTTATAATAATAGATGAATAGTTATGGTAACTAATATGGGTGTTCAAAGACCTTTGGAAAACTACTTGTCCAGGGGATGTTAAGTATGTCTTCATATGCTGGTCTTCTTCTGAACTGCTAATACAACTTGGTGATAAATGACATAAACTTTGATGTTAGGCTAGAGCAGGGTTTGAGTATTGTCTGTATAACTTGAGTACTATCTGAATTACATTAACTATATTACTTACATATTAAGTAGCTTAATCTTTCTGAGTCTGTTTCCACATGTGTATAATAGTGCTAATAAGATTATAGTGGGAATAACTCTTGGGATAAATGTGAGGATGAAATGAGACTCTATATTTAAAGAGAATATTTAACTTATAATTATTAAGAGAAACCTTCTCGCATACTTCCATATCTTAACAAAAGGGCTAGTGGCCTGACATGTAGTCCATTACTGTTATTTACATAAAGGTGAAGGAAATTCTGTTTTTCCTTCACAAGGTGATGGAAAAAAAATAAAGCTCATCCTAGAGATGGTTCACTGTCTGTTTTCAAGGAGAGAGATGCTTGCAATAGATTTATTTGTTAACAGTGACTCCTTATTACAGAATTAGGTTGAGAATCTTTCATTTTGGTCTGAATGTTGCCTAGGAGTCATAGGAGGAGTAGATAGTGAGATTAAGTATACAAAACATACAAACACAATGACATGACTAAAAAGAACACAGATAAATTTCAATAAAATAATAGGATTTGCATCTCAAATAGAGGCTCTAGAATGGTGATGGTAAACCATGCTCAAATTCTGAGATGAAAAAGAACTGAATAAGTTAGAAAATCTAAATTCTTTCTTTTTTAATGGCACTGTTATGGAGTATAGGTCTTATCCAACAAGGTAGAAATATTAAGCTAAATGGTAGAGATTTTTTAGCATGGTCCACTTTTCATGGAAGGCATTTTTAGTCCATTCTAAATTATATGTGTTAAAAGAATATATGAATTCATTAAATTATTTTTAACTCAGCTCATTATTACACTCAGCTTGACATCTCAGACAGTTGCTAATTTTTAACCAATTTAACAAATTGTCCTTTGTTAGGAATTAAGTAGCAGTGCTTCCACCTTATATACAGTGGGAGTAAAAGAAAGCTTTTTAAATCAGAGATATATGTTTTAAAGGTATGTTGAGTATAGAACCATAGAGAATCAGAACCAGAACCATGTTAACAGGAGAAACCTGGTTCTTCTTGCTGGTGCAGTAAAGAATTACAGATCATCAAGCCTATTAGCCTGCAGGCAAAATTCAACCACACATTGGACAGACAAGGTGATAGAAGCATTTCCTAATCCCCATATTAGGGTGAACAGCAAATAAACAATGGATGCATCACATATTTAGAGACTGTCTAATATATTAAAGGTGCTGTGTAACAGGGCAAAAGATAAGGAACTGTGTGAGACATGCTCTCTACCCTTATAAAAGGCTTCTGATCTAGCCCAAGGAAAGGATCATATATATGCTTGTGTAAGAATACATAGTATGGGGTAGTTTATTTTAAGGGGTATAAAATGCTACGTCACCTAAGTTGGAAAGATATCTTTGGAGAATCTTATATTGAGGGAAGCTTCTTGGAAAGGGTGGCATTTTAAATTCACTTCATGATTATTGCTCCCACTGTGATTGGAAACAATTTAATTTACTAATAATGCTTATGCAGTAGAAAACAAATACATGGCTCAAAATCATAGGACTAAGTTTTTTAAATAGCCTTGGAGCTCATATTGTTATGCTTTTAAATGTGGATGTTCATGCATTTGTTCAACCAATATTTACTGAATACCAACTATGTGCTAGCCACTGTGGATAAAATGATGAATAAAACAAAGTGCCTGTACTTATGTTACCATCTAGTCAAGGGGAAAGATGATAAACAAATACATATACAGTCATTTAACATTTCAGATTGAGTTAAGTCCTATGAGGAAGGCCGGTAAAAAGCTACAGAGTGATGGGTGGGGTGAAGTGCTATTTTAATATATGGTGGTAAGGGAAGGTTTCTCTGTTGAGCAGAGACCTGGAGAAAGTGGGGAGTAAGCCATGCAAGTATCTGGGGGAAGAGCATTCTATGCAAAAGAAACAAGTGAATTTCAATAACATTGATAATTGAAATATCATGAAAGATACTTATAAGTCAACCCTGCTTTTCTTCCCAGTCACAAACCAGGGAAAGGTCTTTTACTTGATAATGGAAAAGAGCTAATGGACTTAACACCTTATCAGTACCAATGCAGACCTTCTATGGAAGGTAAGAGGGAAAACAGAGAGGAAAGAAAGGAGAAAAAGAAGGGAAGGGAAGGGCAGAATAGAGCTGAATGAGAGAAATGAAGGAGTGAAGACAGTGGAAAAGAAAAGACAGATAGATATAGGAGAGTAGTAGATTTAAGTCTCAACTTCAGCCTGCCCATTCAAAAGCCCTTAGCCAGGAACTTATGTCCTATGTTCTAAGCAGCATCTGCTATACATTTGCCTGTGTGAAATTGCCTGGGCCAGCAACACCCTATTGTAGGGCACTGGTTTCTCATGTTTAACCCAATGTGGTCAATAACAATGTCTCTTTGGATACCTGATGTATGACCAGACTTGGGATAGAGAAGAGGCAGAGGAATAATTAGGCATAACATTATAGGCAGAAATGACTATTTATATGATCATAATATCTTTATTTTACTGCCTTGGTTGCCTTGGATTTCTCTTGTGTGCCCAATCCTTAACATATTTGAGGAATATAATAAACCCTTATGAGTACCCATGACTCACTAAGACAATGATTATCATAGTATACGAGCATGAATGTAATTCTGATCTGATCCCCTAGGGCATAACAAAAGTCTTCCCAACCCTTTTCACATCTCAGCACACATAGAAAAAGATAAGTACACAGAAGTGACTAGAAAGAGGCCCAAATCCCACTCAGTCACTCGAGGGCAGGCAACAACAATGTCTGGACACATTTAGTGATCCATTTGAGGAATATTGTCTGGAAGCTCTGGTTTAAGGAATGAAATACAAAATTTTAATTTTTATGTTTGCCCCCCTGCCCTTCCACAGCCCCTTCCGTCGATGTATCTTTAGTAGGCTAAGTCAATTTGAAGATGCTGATATATTATAAACCCACACATATATTCAAGGCATTTCTGTTACTCTTGTGATTTTTTTTCCCACTAGAGGTCCTTGTTAATTAAAGATCACTATCTAATGCCTATAAATAATAGCTAATAGAAAATGCATAAATGAGGGTCCTGTTGTATTGTGGCTCATAATTATTTATCTGCTTAAGTTAAAACTTGGGCCTTTCTGACAACATAGTATTGCATTTGAAAGAAGTACAATGGATTCTCCTTAGGAAATACAAGATATGCGATTCACAACTTGTCAAATTTAAACTTATTATTAAACATTACCTCCTCTCAGAA
Organism: Phyllostomus discolor; assembly: GCF_004126475.2. Lineage (NCBI taxonomy): Eukaryota > Metazoa > Chordata > Mammalia > Chiroptera > Phyllostomidae > Phyllostomus > Phyllostomus discolor. The sequence goes on from NC_050198.1 coordinate 68,450,259, forward strand.
AGAAAAATCACTGCCATTGAAACAAAAGATTACAGTTCATGACAAGTGTAGATAAGATGCTTATTAACAAAGGTGCTTACAACTGTGCCATTTTGAGCTGTATCGAGCCTTAGCTTGCTGTGAAAGGTTTCAGTTTACAATTGTCTTGTCTTTTTTCAACTAGAGCTTGAAAATAACCAGTTAAGACAATTTCTGTTATTTATATGGCAAAAAATATCATACTGAGGTCAATATTTATGCTGTCTGGATTAGTTTTCAGAGGAAAAAAAGAAAACCCTGTCTTTTAAGACAAAGCTTTTTTTTCTTCTCACTGGCAGTCATACTCTTTATTACATGTGTAAAGATGGTGATTAATTAATAGGAAAGAGTCAGGGAACAGTGATCTTCACCTGTAATGGGGGAACTTGCTGACAGAATGGAGTTCTGAATATAATGAAGACTTGAAAATAAAATCTGTTCCATCTGGAGAAAAGCTCTCCCAGGCGCTGAAAATATAAATAGGGAGAAATCAATTAGCACAGACTAGAATCAAAGTCATGGGGTTTATCAGATAATGAAATTGTTTTTGGTGAAGAATATGCCAGAGAATCCATGACCATGGATGAGAATATCCTTCTCTGGAGGGACAGTGTAAAAATGAGTGCTGGCAAAATGACACCCTTCTTTCCTCATTAATTTAACTTCCTGCTAGGATAGAGGCAAATATGTAATTTTCAAGCTAAGACAATAATAGGAGGATTAGGTTAAAAACCTGTACTGTGATGGAGGGAAAGAAAAAATTCACAAATGTTAGCTCCAGGCAAAATTTTTAAAGAAGTAGGGACTGCAAAAAGGAGATGGTAACAAAGACAGATAGAGGTAAAAGTCTTTTGTGCTCTCTCAGGTCACACACACCCTGAGGTCTTGATGAACCAATAAGTTTTTTCACATCATACTTTCAAGGGGGACTGGTGATGTGTCAAGTGGTTTTCTAACCCATCACAGTGAAGGTTATTGACAAAATGACAAGCGTGGGGTAATTCAGGACATGGCCCCTCCACAACCTCAGAGAACAAATGGCTCTGTGGCCAGCAGCTGTAAGGAGTGGGGAAAACAGTCTGTGTCGAGTCCCATCCCTCTCAAGGCCCATGCATCTCAGGGCTCCTGAGTTTATCACAAAAGTGTGGAATTTTCAACTGCTGTTTTCTCCACTGATGCTACTACCTCCCTAACTCTTTAAGTGGTGCCAAGGCCAGAGGCAGGGTGTGCACTTTCTGGCACCGATCTGCCTGCCATTAGTGCACTACCCTGCAATGTGAGTAATAAATGGCATATCCACATATGCTGGTCCTCTGGGTGTTTTTTTCAGAATGTTATGAACACAAGTGCAGCTCCTTGGCTTGGGGCTCCTATGCAGCCAAATACTTTATAGAATTATTCCTGTATGCTACATCCCTACCTGGAGATCCATTGTCAAATATGTATAAAGGCTCTCAAACCTCCAGAAAGCACAACACGGTCACCTCTTCAAAAGTGATAAAACACCAAACTCTCAAAGCAAGAAGGGTGCTGAGAAGTCATCTAGTTTAATTCTCTCATTTTACAGACAGGGAAACTGAGGAAAGGGACCTTTCCAAGGTCACTTATTAATTTAATGAAATGTTTCATGTTTTTTAAACAACCTTTTTATGAAACCCTGCTACTTTTCTTACTGAAGGTGAAATTAGTGAATAGACAAGTTAGAGACACTTCCTCCTTCACTCTCTCACTCACTCAACTAGGTTTGACAGGTTTAGCAAATAAATAACAATTAGAAATATATGTCCAAAATATTGCACATGGCACACTGAACACTAAAATTTATTTGTTGTTTATAAGAAATTCATATTTAACTGGGGGTCCTATATTTTATGTGGCAATCCTCTATTCAATACCTACTTTTCTTTCCTACTCTATGCCAAGCATTTCATCATTACCCATGCTGATAAAAAGAGAGAAAGGACAAAATAACTGGCAGGACAGTCTTGAACTCAGTGAGGTTTGAGAGAATCAGTGGATACAGCTGTTTCTCTGCTTGCTGGAGCCCCACTAAGCTGCAGATGCTTCATGCATTCAAATGACTCTCTTCTTTAGGAGGTCACTTATTTGGAGCTTCTCTTTCTTGCTTCTAATCTAATAGATAGTTTGTTGAGCTGGCCAATAATCAAAGATGAATAGTAAGAGATTTGTGAATTGAAGACTAGTCTATAAACACTGAGTCTGTTCATAGAATCATACAGTGCATTAGTGTGGAAGCTAAAGCATAAGAGATGAGATAATGACTACTAGAGGACTATAGAATTAGTATTAGAAAAGAGAAGATACCTAGGAACCCTAGTCCAGTGTTTATCAAATATGACTTATTGCCATAAATGCCTGGGAAGGTTCTTAAAGTGTAGATTCTTAGGTTACATTCCCAAAGGATCTAATTTAGTAGAGCTGGTGATCTGAGAATTACACATAACAAAACACTGGCCTCGGATATAAGACAGCTCTTATCTCCCAAGCAGTCCTAACCTCTTTTTGTTCTCCTTTCACTCAACCATAGGTAAGTCCCCTTCAGTATTTTACTCCCTCCCTATTTGTTGCAATCCATTGTTAGCTACTATTGTGTGTGGCAGTCCATTGATAGCTACTATTTTCTTGGTTTAAATGTAAATACCAAATTATGAAGTAGATTCCAATCTTCCTCTCAAAATAAGATTGCCAGGTGGTTGGAATCCATGTTTCTTTATAAATCATAGGCCAGTGTCAGGTTACTTTGCTTTGTCTTCAACTAGCCTACAGCCCTTGCAGACAACCAAGCACACAGACTGTAGTGAGACATACCTCTTTAACTCTTAAAGCTTTCTCCACCTCTGTACTGACTGTCATATCCCTGTGTCATCTGGTATGTTTGGAATGATACTTTACTTTTCTGTCACAATGAGAGATATCCGATCAAGAAAGGCACCATAGTGGTAGTTGAATTTGAACTGTTCTTGAAGTCTGATCTAGATTTCAACATTCAGAGATAGAGTGGGAAATATTCTAGAAAGAGACACCATCACTAATAGTTTAATGTTTCCGACCCAGGTGATCAGTATCACCTGGAAAGTTTGGTAAACATTTACTTGGGGGGGAATGTTAAAAATTAGTCTGAGATTTAAGTATGGAATGGACTCCTGATTTTGCCTTTTTAGCAGACTCTTTAGTTATGAAGTATAATTAGGTTTGAGGACTACTCAGCATAGAGTATGGGCACCTGGAAGAGACCAAGTTAAAAAAAAATCCTGGCTAGACTTGAATTAAATATTTATTTATTTATTTAATGTTTCAAGTCTCTCTGATTTCTACTGCCTTGCCATTATGAAGTCAGATGTGATTTAAGACTATGCAAAAATATGTTTTACTCATATACAGACAACATCAAATCTGTTAAGAAGAGGAGAGTGTGGAAGCGAAGTGCTGGCCTACATTAACTTAAACAAAGAAAGAACACATCACCAATCACTATTTCAGTCATCAGAATCAATAGAGTGTGTAAATATGACTGTGCATTAGGAATGCACCTCTGATGGAGTGAGCTTTCTCCGGTGTGATAGGTGGTTCAGACACTACATGCCTGGTGATCCAGAGAGAGAGATTCTACTTCTATCTATAGAGATGCTTTTAATGCCTTGGTTCCACCTGTATATGTGTGATATTAAGAATTTAAACTAATGAACAAAATAAACTGACAAATAAAATAGAAACAGAGGCATGAATACATGGAACAGACTGACAGCTGTGAGAGGGGAGGGGGAGTTGGGGAACTGGATGACAGAGGGTGAAGGGATTAAATGAAATATATCTATACACATATATGTGTAGATATGTGTGTATATATGTATATATGTGTATACATATGTACACACACACACACACACACACACACATGAATGAGGGGACAGCCAAAAAACCCAGAATTTATTTATAAAAATTTGTGTATTTATTTGTACATGTTTAAACTTCATTCACCTTCAAAGTACTCTCCATTTGATATAATATACCTATTGAGACATTGTTTCCACTGCTCAAAAGAGTTTTTGAACTTGCTGATTTTGATGCCTTTTAGTGCTTCTGCCATTTTTTGTTCCACCTTTTCCACATCCATAAAACATTTCCCTTTCAGGATTTTTTCATCTGGGGAAATAAAAGAGTAGTCACTATGGGAGAGACTGGGTGAATAGGGAGGGTGGGGCATCAGGGTCATTCTGCTTTTGGTCAAAAACTGCTGAACATTCGGCGTGCTATTGGCAGGTACACTTGTAAACCACACATCATGAAATGGGCAAACATGTTGAAAGAGTCTTCAAAGAAATTCACTGAAGCCAATCTCAACTTTTCACAACACCAGCTGGTACACTGATACAGATGGATTCCTAGAACACTCACCTAGCCGGGAAGCCTGTACTACAAGGGGCCTGCTTTCCAGAAGATAATTCCAGTTTCTAGGGATGGAGATACATATCTCACATAAATATCACATAAACACAAACAACAGTGTGGTGATAGCCACTGGGATAGGGTATGAAGGAAGGTGGAGGTGGGAAAAGTGGGATAAATGGAGATGGAAAGAGGCTTTGCTTTGGGAATTGGGTTCACAGTGCAGTGTGCAAATGATGTTTCATTGAGCTGTACATTTAAAACCTGTATGGTTTTGTGAACCAATGTCACTTCAATAAACTCCATAAAAAATTAATTTAAATCTGGTACCAGAAGTAATGTTCTGGGGTGGAAAGGCTAATGTGGATAATACAATTAATGAACCCAAATAGTGTCCATCATTGGTGTTGGGGACAAATCCTTATTGCTTTATTGATACATTCATGGTGAGATTCTCCCCATGATGGTTGTGTTTATAGGTTAAATTAAATCCCTCTGGAGTAGTAATAATAATAACAACAACAATAGCTATTTTGTTATACCTATTTGTGCCTAATAGAGTGGTAGGTCCTTTAATTTTTTATTTTCTTTAGTTTAAAAAATAATTTAATTCAGGTATAATTGACTTAAACTGCTCATATTTAAAATACACATTTGATGTTTACATAGAGTACTAAAAGTCTCCTCCCACCCTTTTAAATGTGTCCTTCTAACTACATAAAATTACTCATAACAGGACATATTCTACCCTATATAATGGCTATTTTCAAATATATCTAAAAATGTAATAGACTCTGAGGAAGCCATTATTCTGTCATTATTTATCATTTTATACTATTTTTGTTTTATCTATCCTCATGCATTTAGGTGGTTTACTTATAATCCCAGATATAATGTCATTTCACACATAACCCTTTCAGAATTTGTTTCTAAAATGTATTCTCTTACATAACTCTAATAACATTGAAACATAAAATCAAAATATTTAAAATTGTGACAAGTTGTGTGTGTTAGATTTTATCAGTTGTGTTTGCTCTTCAATGTTGACATCTGGATGCAAAATTTATTATTAAGCAATTATTAGGTGTATCTTAGAAGTGTTGTAGCCTGTATGTACCATTATCACTTTTTCATTCTTATTTCCCTGATGAAGATTATAAGCCATCTGTCTATTGGAATTTGCCAAAATCTAGATTTGGCTTGTTGATTTCTTTTATACTGTTTCACATGCTCACCATTCCCCCATGTTTCTTGTACACTAGCTATGCTCAACACCATGAAATATCAGAGAAACTTTTTTATATTGTTTAGAAGCATATTATATCAGTGTACCACTATAAATCTGCTTGTGGATATTTTAATTATTTCATACTGACACAGTTCATGTTGACATTTCTTTTCTCGTGTTGTTAATACCTCAAACTGCAACAGCTGAGTCAGAGTATAAGTGAATGTATACATTTAAGAAGCATCCTTCCAGCAGTGTATGCAGGTTCCAGTTCTCTCATGTCCTTTCTAATAGTGCTAATGGCTAGTCTTTTAAAATTTTGACCCCTTTAGTAAGTGTAGGAGTATCTTCCCCTGGTTTTGTATTTTCTTTAGTTCTTAAAACAACTCATACTGGTAGATATTAATAACCCTATTTCATGAAAGAAAACTGAGGCTTAGAGAAGATTCCTTCATTCATGCATTCAACAAATATGCATTGAGTACTGACTATTCTAGGCACTGCTCTAAGTGCTGGAGAAAAAGCAATGAACAAAAAATCTCTTCCCTTGTGGAGCATACATGGAAGGTCAAAGCCAAACAGACATTTGTAGGTGACAATTAATGCTAAGAAAAAGAAAGTACTAAAAACTAAAAGTGGGTATGGGGGATAAAGAGTGGGGTTGCTATTTTAGAAATGGTAGGCAGGAAAGGTTTATGATAAAAATGGCATTTTTGCAGAGTCCTGAAGGAGATGAGGGAGGGAGTGTTAAAGATTCTACTCACCATTCCATTGCTGGAAGAATCCACTGCCTCACATCACTCTCAGCACTGCAAGATAACTGTGCCCAGATTTCCTCTGTCACAGGGTACCCATCTCTCAGGAGACAAAAAGTGTTATTGGAATAAAGGAACCCTAACCACCTAAGAGGAAGATAGTTCTCACAGAAACCTCTGACAGATTGCTCAAGCTGCTGAGGTAGTTCTGCATATTTGTTCCACATTTTGTGACATTTTTGTAAGACACTATAAGGTGAAGAAAACATAGAGTCCTCCACCTATATATTATGTGTTTGTGCATGCAGAATATCAACAGTAAGCAGCAAAGTCTTAATTTGAGTGAATCTGGAGACTTTATTTCTTCAACACAAGCAATACATACATCTGTTCAAAGAACATCTCAAGAAAAACTAACAGAAAGTAGGAAGATTTGAGGCATGAGCACATTGGTGTGTTTTGCCTTGCATGCCAGAGTGGCTGGAGTGAATTATGGAAGACAAGAGTGGTAGGTAACAGAGGCCAGGTCATGCAAGTCACATAGCAAGTCATGTAAATCAGGTTTTGATAAAGATCGCTCTAACTCTAAAGTCAGTATTATTTGCACTATACTTCACAAAATACAAGCCACCAAATAGAAGATCTTCATCCTTCCAGCACCAAATGATCCCCCCTCCAATCTGCACCAGTATTTTTTAGAATAAAACACCTTGCTCCATACAAAGGGCAAACTTCTCCACATGTGTTCCAGATCCCAGCCTTCTTACTTTTTTCAGACGTTATTCCTGAGATTCTCTCCTTTCTCTTTCCTGAATCATCAATTTCTTCTGCTTTACCTTTCTCATTAGCATCCAAATATCCTGTACTATCTCGTATTCTAAAAATAAACAAAAGCCAAACCTCCACACTCCCAGCAACAATTAGCCTGCCAGACTGCTTATCTTTAGACCAAAGGATAAATTAATGTTTCTACTTCTTCTGTTACTAATTATTTCCTGAAGCCACTCCTTCATCCCCTCTGCAGTTACCTTTGTCAAATTCACTGATGAGCTCTCTGATGCCAGATCCTGTGGCTACTTTTCCATTTTCATCTGCCTTAACTTCACTATAGATTTGATACAATTAGTCATTGCAACACTTCCTCCACTCATCTAAGACCCCACATTCTTATTTCACTTGCTCTTCCTTCCTAGGCTCTTTTGCTATATATTTCTCCCTAATCTCTATGATTTGTTGCTCTGGTTCAAGGTCTGTTTCCTTTTTGTTTCTGTAAATCCTCTCCTTGTAGGCAATATCATCAAGTTCCTGGTGTTAACCGACATTTCTACACTATCTGTATCTCCATCCTGCTCCTTTTTTTAAAAAAAAATTTATACGTTTTAATTTTTTTGATCATATGGTAGTTTCATTTGTAATTTTTGACTTTCTTTTTATTGTTGTTTAAGTACAGTTGTTCCATTTTCCACCCACCATTCCCCCATCCCAGCCATCCCCATTTCCCATCCTTGATCCTATCCCCTATGGTTTTGTCCATGTGTCCTTTATACATGTTCCTGAAAAGCTTTCCTCATTTTCCTTCCATTGTCCCTTCCCATCTCCCCTCTGGTTACTGCCAGTTTGTTCTTTATTTCAATGTCTCTGGTTATATTTTTCTTGCTTGTTTGTTTTGTTGATTAGGTTCCACATATAGGTGAGATCCTACAGTATTTGTCTTTCACTGCCTGGCTTATTTCACTTAGCATAATGCTTTCCAGATGTATCCATGCTGTCACAAAGGTCAGGAGCTTCTTCTTTTTTGCTGTGTAGTATTCCATCTTGTAAATGTATCATCGTTTTTTATCCACTCATTTACTGATGGGCACTTAGGTTGCTTCCAGCACTTGGCTATTGTAAATTGTGCTGCTATGAACATTGGGGTGCATAGGTTCTTTTGGATTAGTGTTTCAGGGTTCTTAGAATATAATCCCAGCAGTGGAATCACTGTGTCAACAGGCAGTTCCATTTTTAGTTTTCTGAGGAAATTCTATACTGTTTTCCACAGTGGCTGTACCAGTCTGCATTCCCATCAACAGTGCACTAAGGTTTCCTTTTCTCTGCATCCTCTCCAACACTTGTTGTTTGTTGCTTTGTTTATGGTGGCCATTCTGACTGGTGTGAAGTGATATCTCATTGTGGTTTTAATTTGCATCTCTCTGATAGCTAGCAATATTAAGCATCTTTTCATGTGGCTTTGGGCCCTCCGTATATCCTCCTTGGAGAAGTGTCTGTTCAGGTCCTTTGCCCACTTATTAATGGGCTCCATCCTGCTCTTATCTGAGCTTCATAATTGTGTCTTCTATTATCTACTTAATGTGCTCATTTTAAGGTCTAGTGAACATCTTAAATCTAATATGTCTTGATTTCTTCCTTAAATCTATTCTCCTGGTCTTCCTTAGCTTAAAATGAGACCTCCTCCTCCCAGTGATTCAAGTCAGAAACCTAAAACTTGAGAAGGTGTATGCTTAGCTTAACTTTATAAGAAGCTGCCCATGTTTCCATGTAGTTGTATCATTTTATATTCACTCTGAGTAATGCATGGGGGTGGGAGTTCTAGTTAGTTGCTCAACAACCTTGCCAGCATTTGGTATTGGAGACCTAATTTTATATTTGAGCCATTCTAGTAGGTGTGAAGTGCTTATCAGATTGTGATTTTAGTTTTTGTTTTCTTATGACTAATGCTTTAGAGCATCTTCCCTCCCACCAGCTACATAGTTATTATTGACATATAACATGTGAATTTAAAGTATACACTGTGATAATTTGATACACATATATATTGCAAGATGATTACTGCCATAAAATTAGTGTTTCCATTCCTTCTCATAGTTACCATTTTTCTTTTTGTGTGACTATAACATTTAAGATTTGCTCTCAACTTTTATATATGTCATACAACAGTGTTAACTATAATCATGTTGTATATTACATTCCCTAGTTCTTGTAACTGGATGTTTGTATCTTATGAACACCTTATTCCAATTCTTCCTCCCTCTGTCCCTGCCTATGGTAACCACAAATCTGATTTTTCTATGAGTTTGGTGTTGTTTGTTTTGTTTTGTTTTGGATTGTACATATAAGCGAGAATATACAGTATTTGTCTTTTTCCATCTTATTTGACTCAGTACAGTGCCTTCAAGTTCATTCCACATTGTCACAAGTGGTAGGATTTTCTTGTTTTCTTATGGATAAATAATATTCCATTGATTAGATATATCACAGTCTCTTTATCATTCGTGAATCAATGGATATATAGGTTGTTTCTGTATCTTGGCTACTGTAAATAATGCTGTTATGAACATGGGGGTGCCAAGGGTTTTTTTTTTAAATCATGAATGGCTAGTGAGTTTTATCAAATACTTTTTCTGAATTTATTGAAAGGATCATATTTTTTTTTCTTTTTCACTTACTGTGGTATATTGCATGAATTGATATTCAAATATTGAACAAATCATGCATTGTTGGAATAAACTGCCATTTTCTTTGATGCATTAAACATTTATATATGTTGGATTCTATTTGCTAATTTTGTTAAGAATGTTTATACTAATTGTCATAAGGGGTACTGATTTTTTAGTTTTCTTGTAATGTGTTTGTCAGGTTTTAGGATTAGGTTAATACTGATCTCATAAAATGAATTGTAAAGCAATCTCTTTTTCTCTATTTTCCTGAAGAGGTTTCTATAAGATTGATATTGTTTGTTCCTTAAATTTCATAGATCCACCACAAACTATTTGAGCCTAGTTATTTTTGAAGGGGTTTCTTTTTTCTTTTTTTTTGTCTTTTTTAATTTAATCTTTATTGTATTTTTTCCATTACCATTTAGTCCCCTTATAGCCCTTCTCCACAGCAATTGCCACACTGTTGTCCATGTCCATGAATCCTTTTTCCTTTTTGCTGGATCCCTCCATCCCTCTGCTTCCCCACCCCCAGCTGTCATCCTGCTCTTCATCTATGAGTCTGTCCCCATTTTCCTTGTTAGTTCAGTTTGTTCATAGATTCCACTTATGGGTGAGATCATATGGTCTATTTCTTTCTCTCACTGGCTTATTTCACTTAGCCTAATGTTCTCCAGGTCCACCCATACTGTCACAAGTGGTAAAATTTTCTTCTTTGTTATGGTCGAGCAGTATTCCATTATGTAAATGTCCCATAGTTGTTTTATCCAATCATTTACTGATGGGCAGCTGGGCTGCTTCCATATCTTGGTGATTGTCAATAACACTGCAATGAACACAGTGCTGCTTATGTTCTTTTGAATTAGTGTTTTGGCTTTCTTTGGATATATTCCCAAAAGTGGGATCACTAGGTCAAAAGGCAGTTCCATTTTTAGTTTTTTGAGGAAATACCATGCTACTTTCCACAGTGGCTACACCAGTCTACATTCCCACCAACAGTGCAAAATAGTTCTCCTTTCTCCTCATCCTCACCAATACTTGTTTTTGATTTATTGATGATAGCCATTCTGACAGGTGTGGGATGATATCTCACTGTGGTTTTAATTTGCATTTCTCAAGTGATTAGTGATGCTGAGGATCTTTTCATATGTCAAGGTTTTTATTATTAATTATATTTCCTCAATAAATATAATTCTGTTGAAATTTTCTATTTCTTCTGGGTCAGTTTTGTTACATAAGGTTCTGTAAGGAATTTGCCCATTCATCCAAGATGTTGAATTTAGTGGCCTACAGTTTTTCCCTTTAATATCCTTTTAATGTCTGTAGGGGCTATAAATTGTATTCCCTCTTTCAATTCTAATACGAGTAAATTGTGTTTCCGTCTTTTTCTTAATTAGTCATGCTAAGGATTTATCATTTTAATTAACCTTTACAAAAAAGTTTGTTTTTTCTCTCTGATTATTCTTTTGTATTTTATTAAGCTTACTGGGGTGACATTGGCTAATAAGATTATTAGGTTTCAAGTGTATAATTCTGTATATAGCATTTTGTGTTTATCACCCAAAGTCAAATCTCCCTCTGTCAACATATATTTGACCCCTTTTACCCTTTTCCACTTCCCCTTCACCCCCCAAGTGTCCCTCTGGTAACCACCATACTATTGTGTGTGTCTTAGAGTTTTTGTTTTTTGCTTTCAATTTTATATTTCATGTATGAGTGAATGATATGGTTCTTGACTTTTTCTGTCTGACTTATTTCACTTAGCCTGATAGTCTCAATATCCATTATTCTTTCTATTTAATTACATTTTGTACATTAAAAAATTTATCCTCCCATTTAGTTTGATAATTAATTTTCCTTTTTATATTCCTAAGACAATAACATGTATAATTTATGTCAAACCTTTCTTTTCTACTACTTTAAGCATTTAATGTTATATATTTCCCTGTGATAACTGATTTAGCAGCTTCCTCCACATTTGATATGTTGTGTTTTTATTATTTTTCAGCTGCAGTATTTTAACTTTTCTTTTATTTCTTTTTTATCTGTGCTCATTTTTAGATGGGTGATATTTAATTTTCAGACACTTAAAATTTTTCTAGACATTGAAAACTTCAGTTGAATTTCATTGTTATCAAGTAATATATATTCAATGTAAGATTTCACAAATGCTGGTGAGGATGTGGAGAAAAGGGAATATTTTTACACTGTTGGTAGGAATGTAGATTGATACAGCCGCTGTGGAAAACAGTACAGAGTCACCTCAAAACTTAAAAATGGATATGCCTTTTGATCCAGCAATTTCACTCCTGGGTATTTATCAAACATTTTTATTTAATGAGATATATTTCATCACTTAGCATACAGTCTATGTTGATGAATATTCTATGTGAATTTAAAAGGTTGTTTTTTGATATTACTGAAAATAATCTTCTATAAATGTCATGTCAGTCTAATTTGTTAATAGTGTTGTTCATATCTTCTGTGTTTTCATAGTTTCCTTTAGGATATTATTGTCTTCCTCTTGAAGTACCCTTTTTATCACTTGCAATATCACTATTTATCTCTGCTAATGATCTTTGTTTGATAATCTGCTTTGTTTTTAGCTTTGACTTTCTTTTTACGTTGTTTTACTTTCAAATTACTGGTGTCTCTATGTTTAAATTGCAGTACCTGCAGACAGTATATATTTGGGTCTCATTTTTATCCAATTTGATAGTAAATGACTCTTAATTTTAGTTGTTTTATGTGTTTTTGTTCATCAGTTCCTTTTTCTGCCTTCTTTTGGGTTAATGAAATAGTTTTCAGTATTTTATTTAATTTTCTCTATTCTCTCTTGTGATGCTGTGCTTGGACTCCACCACTTCGTGTTGAGGTTAGAATTGCACACAAATAGAGAGCCTAGAGTTAACGAGGTGCTCATTTTTTCTGTTGCTCTTCTTTAGAAGTGCATGCTGTGAGGCTTTTGGTCCAATGCCTGAATATAACTGCTTCATATACCTTGTTCAGTTTTATAATTGCTTATATTGGGAAGGGAAGTCTGGTACTACTTACATCAATATAACTGGTAATATAATTCTGAAGTTAATTTTTTAGATTCTCCTAATGGTTTTTTTTTGGTCCATTTGTTTTACTTCATGGTTCTCTCTCCTCTTTCCCCAACCCCTCTTGGATATCCTGATTCTGGCATCTAACTTTCAGAATTATAACTAAGTAACTTTGTTTTTTAAGACTTTATATATTTATTTTTAGACAGGGGGGAAGGGAGGAAGAAAGAGAGGGGAGAAACATCAATATGTGAGAGAAACATCAATCAGTTGCCTCTCCCTTACCCCCACTGGGGAACAGGGCCACAATCCAAGAATATGTTCTGACTGGAATCAAAACTGTGACTTTTAGGTTTGGGGGAAGATGCCCAATCCACTCAGTCACACTAGTCTGGACTATAACCAAGTAACTTTTTAAATGTTTCATCTGAGAAAAACTCAGGGTGTGATTTTTTTCTGAGTCATTTTTATGATCACTGGGATTCTAGATTTCAATAGCCTCTGAGAGTCACAGGACTCCATCTCTGGTAGTGGACTGTATATAAGTAAGTAATATTTATTGGATGTTCATGGGCTATGTGCTATGCAGTAGGTATTTTGAAAGTATATTCTGTCTGTCCAGAAGGTATCCAGCCATGTAATATGAAAAATAGAGGCATTTATTGAAAAAGATACAAGAAACATTGAACATAGGATAATGATGCCTCAGTCCCCTTCAAAGTAGGCACCTTGGGACCCCATCCAGTTCTTCCAATCACCATCAGCTGCCCCATCATATTTTCCTGAATGTCATCAATGGTCTGATCTCTTTCCTTTCAAAGGTGATTTTAGTTTTGGAAAAGCCAGAAGTCTCAGGGCACCAAATCTGGGCTGTGGTGGGGCTGAATCACCTGAGTGATTTGATGTTTCACTAAAAAACTCTTCATGAGTTGTGATCCATGAGCAGGCACTTTGTTGTGATGAGGCTGCCCATCATCAATCGCCCATAGCTGCAGCCTTCTGAAGCATCCAAATAGATTCCACAGGGGAAAGTTCAAGCTTAACTCAGAATCTGATGCAAATTTGTTGCTCTACTCGCTTAGTCATTTTGAATACGATGGCCATACAGTACACATGCTCACTCAACAGCATCTATCACCCCCACTGACTAATATCATGATCTTGCCATTGTTCACACATGTGCATTACAGTATACTCTCCTTAGCTGCCAGGTCACATCCATGTTACAAAAACCATTCTCATTATATTAACAATGTATGCACTTTTCTAGATAGACCTTGTACATTAGAATGGTAACTCATACATTTCTCTCTACTTCCCTCCTTTATAATAGACACTGTATGGAGGAGAATGGGACTTTATCGTTAAATGAACATCTTTAATTGCATAAAACCTTTGTGGACCAAAAACCTTTGTGGACCAAAAAAGGAAAGCCAGAGAAAGGATCAAGTGAGAATTGGAAGAGTTGGTGATTTCAGCATGAGCTCAAGAAGAGATAAAACAGAAGGCAAGGCATTTTGGAATACATCTCCCATGTTCATAACTGACCTACTCTAGAAGTCTTATCAGCCTGTTTGTGCACTGAGAAAAACTTTCCTGTTTTTATGTCTGACTGCCTCTTTGTTCTTACTTTACTCTTGGCAGGCTTTTCTGTTTACAATGCATTTTGATGCATACAGTGTGTTTTTTAGTTTGACGTTCTAGAGATTTATCAGTCAGTGAATTTTGTCTACCAGGAATTGATTTCGGTATTATCTTAGGCACTTCCACCATACTTTCACTTATTTTTATAATTTAATACTTCCTTTACAAAAATATTTTTAATAAATACATTATCAAAACATTTTATATGGACTCTACTTACTGAGGACTTATGGTAAACTAAGAGGAACACTAAATCATAAATCAAAAAGCTGGAAATCTGGTACTAGTTCTGTCATTAAGTGTGTGATATTGGAGAAGTCATTTAATGTGGAAATTAAGCTAGAAGGTCCTTAGGGATGGTTCCACCTATAAGATTTCATATGCAAGTAAGATACTTTCATTCTTCATCTCTCATTTTGGGAGATGAAGAATGCATGTATGACTCCTTGGTATTACTGAGGACACAATGTGTCTCAGTGGACAAACTTGTGGTCCAATACAAACACACTTCCTCTCTGCCTTGGCTTAATCCTTTGGTTTCTCTCAATCCTCCAACATTCTCGAATATTTGGGTTTTTGTGTTGTTGTCTTTCCTGGTTGGACTTTAGTGTACTTCAAAATAATTTTTTTCACAGCTTTGAGAGTATCTTGTAAAATCAGAACTTGAGTTTTGGTATATCAGTGATTTGACTAGCTTGGTTATCATCAAAACAACTGCATCAGTTCCCACTCTTAAGAAAGCAGCTCACAGAGAGAGCAATTCTTTCAACTAAGACTGCATTGCTAGTGCAGTATAAGGAAAACTGTTTATCATTTTATCCCTGGAAGCCAAAAGGACTCTGCCTCAATCTTGAAATGGCAGCATTTGTCCTTAACTAAGCAAAAGGGAATAATAAAATTCAGCCTATGGCCAAGTGGTGTGAGCATGTGTGTTTACAGAATTAAAAGAAAGAACCTTGTGAAACTATATTGATGTTGTACATTATGTTGATGGGTGTGCCTTAAAAACGTTTCATTATAAATATGGAGAGTTTAAAATATTTTTCCAATGGCATAGGTAAAATGATTATTAAAATTAGCTGACATTTAGAGAGTATTTAGCTCTCAGTAAACTCAGTTTCATTTAAACTTCAAGTTATTTAAAGACTATGGTAAGCTTGGCAAATTAAGGTTCTGTTCAGAAAATGCCAAAAGATCCAGTCTATTCTATGAAAAAATCACCTCCTACTCTGGTTAGTTTGATTTTGAGACTATACATATAGTTAGTAAGTGGTACAGTTGAGATTCAAATCCAAATCATCTGATTAGAATTAACCATTCCCTTGTAGTGCCTCCCAATTATTGTTAATGACTAGATATTTGCATTTGTAAACAACAATCAGAATATAAACTATCAACCATTTTCAGCAATAAACTATTTCTTTAGATCTCTTCCTTCCAGGGAGGGCAAAAGTATTACCTAAGGTATCAGGATTTATCTAGTATAACCACTTTTTTATCACTATTTACAAATAATATAATACAGAATCTGTCTTTTTCATGAGGTGTTAAACACACAAGCCTTATAACACAAGCATTAAAGTGAGACAGACATAGGCAGAAATTCTAGCTCAACCCTTTATTAGTTTTGTAACTTTGGTTGAGTTACTTGGATTTGCCTTTGCCAAATCATAGTTTTCTCACACTCCACTCCTTACTATTCTCATCCTGGATATGGACATGATAATAATACCCACCAGGGATGAAAATAATATTACCTACTTAATAAGATTGTTGTGAGTATAAAACAAACAATTTTGTGGTGTTGGCCTGAGGAAAGGGGTGCAAGGGCCAGGTGGAGGTAGGCAAAGGGGGGATGGAGACATCTGTAATAGCATAAACAATAAAAAATAGTTATTAGTCATAGACCCTAGAATTTTCAAATAAAGAAAATATTAAACAAAAAATGGCAAGGCCCCTAGCACAGTACCTGGCATATAGTAAGTGATCAAGATGTTACTTATTAGTAAAAAAAAATAAAGAGAGAGGACCCAAATAAACACAATTAGAAATGAAAGAGGAGAGATTACAACTGACACGACAGAAATAAAAAGGATTGTAAGAAATTACTATGAAGAACTGTATGGTGAGAAATTTGAAAAGCTAGGTGAAATGGACAAATTTCTAGAAAAATATAATCTTTCAAAACTCAATGAAGAAGAAGAAGCAGAAAGCCTAAACACACCAATAACAGCAGATAAAATTGAAGCAGTAATCCAAAAACTCCTGACACACAAATGTCCTGGATCAGATGGTTTCACAGGAGAATTCTACAAAGCATTTAAGGAGGAGCTAACCCCTATCCTTCACAGACTATTCCAAAACATCCAGAATGATGGAAGATTCCCAAACTTTTTTTATGAAGCCAGCATCATCCTAACCCCAAAACCAGGTAAAGACACAACAAAGAAAGAAAACTTCAGGCCAATATGGCTGATGAACATAGATGCTAAAATCCTCAACAAAATATGGGCAAACCACATCCAACAATATATTGAAAACATCATACACCATGACCAAGTGGGATTCATCCCAGGGATGCAAGGATGATTCAACATTCGCAAGTCAGTAAATGTAATAAACCACATAAACAAAAGCAAAGACAAAAAATACATGATCATATCAATAGATGTGGAAAAAGCATTTGGTCAGGTACAGCACCTGTTTATGATAAAAACACTCAGCAAAGTGGGAATAGAGGGAGCATTCCTCAATATAATAAAGGCCATATATGAGAGACCTACAGCCAACATCATACTCAATGGGAAAAAAAATAAAATATTTTCCACTAAGATCAGGAACAAGACAAGGCTGTCCATTTTCACCACTTCTATTCAATATAGTACTGGAAGTTTTAGCCACAGCAATCAGACAAGAAAAGGAAATAAAAGACATCCAAATCAGAAAGGAGGAAACAATACTGTCACTGTTTGCAGATGACATCATAGTGTACATAGAAAATCCTATAGACTCCACCAAAAAAATGCTCAATCTAATAAACAAATGTGGCAAAACAGCAGGATACAAAGTCAATATCCAGAAATTAAAGGCACTTTTGTATACCAACAATGAAACAGCAGAAGCAGAAATCGAGAAAAAAAAAACCCATTCGATATAGCAAAAAGAAAAATAAAATACCTGGGAATAAACCTCACCAAGGAGGTAAAAGACCTGTATGCAGAAAACTACACAACACTGAAGAAAGAAATTAAGAAAGACACAAACAATGAAAACATATACCGTGTTCATGGATCAGAAGAATTAACATCATCAAAATGTCCATACTACCCAAAGAAATTTACACATTCAATGCAATACCTATTAAAGTACCAATGGCTTACTTCACAGACATAGAATAAACACTTCAAAAATTTATATGGAACCGTAAATGACCCCGAATAGCTGCTGCAATTTTGAGAAAGAAAAGCAAAGTAGAAGGGATCACAATACCTGACACCAAACTGTATTACAAGGTCCCTGTAATCAAAACAGCCTGGTACTGGCATAAAAACAGGCACCTGGACCAATGGAACAAAACAGAGAGCCCAGAAATAAGCCCAAGTCTCTACCATCAATTAATATTCAGCAAAGGAGGCAGTAACATAAAATGTAGTAAAAATAGCCTCTTCAACAAATGGTGTTGGGAGAACTGGACAACTATGTGAAAAAAAAATGGAACTCAAGCACCAACTTACACCATACACAAAAATAAATTCAAGGTGGATAAAAGATTTAAATATAATCCGTGACACCATAAAAGTCCTAGAGGAGAACATAGGCAGGAAAATCTTAGATATTTCATGCAGCAACATTTTTACTGATATGTCCCCTATAGCAAGGGACATAAAGGAAAGAATAAACAAATGGGACCTCATCAAAATAAAAAGCTTCTTCACAGCTAAAGAAAACAGTGTCAAAATAAAAAGAGAACCAACTGCATGGGAAAACATATTTGCCAATGATACCTCAGGCAAGGGTTTAATCTCCAAAATATATAATGAACTTACACAACTCCACTCTAAGAAGACAAGCAACCCAATTAAAAAATGGGCAAAGGACTTGAACAGACACTTCTTCAAGGAGGACATACAGAGGATCCAGAGACACATGAAATGATGCTCTGTATCACTAGCTATGAGAGAGATGCAAATTAAAACCTCAGTGAGTTACCACTTCACACCAGTCAGAATTGCCATCATAAGCAAAGCAACAAACAACAAGTGTTGGAGAGGTTGTGGAGAAAAGGGGACCCTAATGCACTGTGGGTGGGATTGCATACTGGTACAACCACTATGGAAAATAATGTGGAATTTTCTCAGAAAACTAAAAGTGGATCTTCCTTTTGCCCCAGCAATTCCACTGCTAGGATTATATCCTAAGAACCGTGAAACACCAATCCAAAAGAACCTATGCACCCCAATGTTCATAGCAGCACAATTTACAATAGCCAAGTGTTGGAAGCAACCTAGATGCCCATCAGTAAATGAATGGTTCAAAAAACTTTGGTACATTTACACAATGGAATTCTATGCAGCAGAAAGAAAGAAGGGGCTCCTACACTTTGCAACAGCATGGATGCAACTGGAAAGCATTATGCTAAGCTAAGTAAGCCAGGTGGTGAAAGACAAATACCATATGATCTCACCTTTAACAGGAACCTAAACAACACAACAAACAAACAAGCAAAATACAACCAAAGACACTGAAATAGAGGACATGCTGACAGTGACCAGGGGGGAGAGAGGAAGGAATTGCAGGGGAATAGGAGAAAGGTTTACAGGAACACATAGAAAAGATACATGCACTAAAACTGGGGGGGTTGTGGAAATGGGAGGGAGATGGGGAGGACTTGGGGCTTGGGGTGGGATGGGAGTAAAAGACAGAAAACTGCTTCAACAACCATTAAATTTTTTTAAAAAGATGTTACTTATTAGTGAATTATTAATTAATTGATTAGCTATGGACTGTCTTTTTTTATCCAGGGCTTTCTTTGCCAGGTCCTTAACTGAACTCATCTTCACTTTCATCCATTCTGTTGGTCAATAGCATCTAACTGGTGGTAGGCAGGGGGAGTGATTGGTTGGCTGGGTTGTAATACTTCAGACTCTTAAAGAAATTTGCATCTCTTGCCAAGCCTTACTGTATTTCTGATTTCAGTTCTAAATTTGATTTTTTCCTGATCATTTAATAGTAATCCAATGATTTCTATAGCAGCAACACCAAGGGCAAACTCTGTAATAAATATTTGGTATCTGTGATATCATTTAAAATCATTTCTGGGTAGCTCAGTGAGAATAGACATGATCAGATACTAGCTTACCTGATTCTATTCTCATTTCTCTAAAACACAGTCTCTTCTCTACAGAGTAAGTTTTCAAAAATGAAACTCAGATCCTGTCTAGCTCCCTTCTTTTTACCCTTCAAGGTTTTCCCATTGTCTTAAGACAGTGGTTCTCAAATTATGATCTATGAGATCCTTAGTGGTCTGTGAGATAAACTGCAAAGTCAAAATAATGTTCATAATAATATTGAGATATTATTTGCAATGTTCACTTTTCTTCTTTCATGAGCATACAGTAAAGCTTTCCAGAGGTTATGTGACATTATAATAAATTGGCTGAGGTCAGATATGAGAAACAGCCCACTTCTACATAAGGCAGACAGTTGAAGAGATTTGCATAAGTTAACATAAGTTGCAAAAGTTAACATAACTTTTCCTTATGTTAACATGTAATGGATTTTTCATTATTATAAGTGAGTAAATAATTACTTTTAATATTCCCCAGTTTTAATTTTAGTAATGTAAGTATTAACAGATATAACCCATAAACTGAAGCTCTTTGGGACCCTCCAGAATTTTTAAGAATATAACAGGGTCCTAGGACCCAAAGGTTTGCAAACTGTCAGCTTAAGTTAAAGTCCAAACTCTGTTAATATGGTTCACCAGCCATCATGGTTTGGTCCCTGTATTCTTTTCTTTCTCTCTGCCTCTTACCTATGTTCTAACTACACTGAATTTTTTATTTTTTGGCTCTTTCACCCATAGAATATACTGTTCCTTCTCCTAGGAATCCCCTCTTCCCTCAACTAAATCTTATTCATACTTCAGATTCAGAATTAGATATTACCTCCGTTGCAGTTGTACCTCTCTTGGCAGTTATCACACTGTATGGTAATTGCATGGTTTTTGTTTGTTTGTTTTCCTATTAGATCATAAACTGCATAAGGGCAAGCACTATGGGTTATTCATACCTTTTTTTCTCCTAAGGCAGTAATGTACTAAATAAATACTTTTTGAAATGAATTAGAGTGAACAGAATTGAAAGTTTGGTAAGATCCATTTAACAAATGCAGATGAAAGGATCCAGAGAAAATGACTTGGTCCTTTCATAGAACAAGCCTCAAAAGAGATGTGCAACAATTAAATTCTTCTGGTTCTACCTTCAGTGATCTCCAGGCTTGAAACTCTTCTTCAACACTAAATAAATTTCTGTGACAAATGAAGTTGTTACCTAGTGGAATCCTAAAGCTTGTAGTTCCATGCAGATAAATTCTTCAGTCCTAAGACTCCTGACAGTTTAACCAAGTAATTCAGCCAGATTGTGTAGAACAAAATTTCCTTTATATGTAGTAGTATTCAACCACAAAGTCAAAACAAGAAAACCATTAAACTGATTTAACAACAACATAAGTGAAAAACTTATTTTGTGAATAATAACTTGTATTTGGCTAAATGAAGAAACAATTCAATTTTGCTCAGTCTTATTTTAATTTCCTCAAGTGCAATCATTAAGATCTTCCTATTTATAATACCAAGTGTGGTTAAAGAGGATTAGGAATACCTGTCTGTATTGTGCTATTTGTATTTGATCAGAAATATATTCAATTTTCATGCAAAAGTAGGAAATTAAAGGGATGAGATTCTAATTGGAAATAAATGTCTGGAAGCCTAAGTGGGAATTTCCCACAAAAGTCACATGACAGTCACCTTTAGAAAAAAGATGCTAAATTGAGGGATTAGGAATCATTAAACTTTATGTTTAAGGTTGAAACACACCCAGTTGTTCATCTCTAATATTCATTATCACTTTGCATCTTGGAATAACTGTGTAACCTATTCTTGTTACCCTGAGTATGCATATGCACTAGCATCAATAGTCACCTGGGAGCTTATTAGAAATGCCTCACTCAGACCTACTGTATTACTGATACATTACTGTGTTGCAAATTGCCACAAATTTGGCAGCTTAAAACACATTATTATTTCATAGTTTTAGTTGGTCAGAAATCTGGGTACAACTTAGCAGGATCCTCTGCTCAGGATGTCACAAGTTTGCAGTCAAGATGTCAGCCCAGACTGGGGTCTGATTTGAGGCAAGGAATTGTCTTCTAGGCTGACATAGTTGTTGCTAGAATTCATTTGCTTGTAGCTGTAGAACTAATAGAAGCTTACTTCTTTAAGGCCATGAAGAGAATCTTTGACATTCCATTTCTGATCTCTACACCCTCTTTTTTAAAAAAAAAATATTTATTTACTTACAGACAGAGGGGAAGGGAGGGAGAAAGAGAGGGAGACAAAAATCAATTTGTGGTTGCCTCTCATGTGCTCCCCACTAGGGACCTGGCCTACAACCCAGGCATGTACCCTGACTGGGAATTGAACTGGCGACCCTTTGGTTCGCACAGGCCATGCTCAATCCACTGAACCACAGGAGCCAGTGCTCTAGACCCTCTTTTAATGGGCTCACTTGATTAGGTCAGGCCCTCCCACAATAATCTCCCTTTCATTAATTCAAAACAAACTGATTCAGGAGTTTAATTACATGAGCAAAGTTCCTTCACTTTTGCTATTTAATATAACCTAATCATGGGAGTAACATCCCATTATATACATGAGTTTTGGCTATACTCAATGGGAGGGAATTATACTGGGCATGTGAACTAGGGGGTAGGGAATTTAGAAGTTATCTTAGAATTCTTCTTACTATAGCTACTTAATCAGGGCCTGCATTTTAACAAAACACCCAGGTAATTTGTATGCATACTAAATTTTGAAGCATTGTGATATATCTATCATCTTCTGAGATATGAGAAAACCAAAGCAGCCACAAGTTAAGTAATTTATATTAATGTCATACTTTGTTAGTAATGAAACCACTTAAACCCAAGTTTTCAGATTTTGATGGATGCAAAGTATATTCTATGTTGGGTAGGCCCCAGATAATTAGAATAAAGAAGAGAATAAAGTCTCTGGGGATCTAGAATTTATGGGAAGAAACTATGAAAGAAAAGAAGCTAATATTTGTTGAGCATTACTCTGTACAAGAAACTATGCTTGGCATTTCCACATATGCTATTACATTTAATTCTTATGATAACTCTACCATTGGATTGTAGCATTGTTATTTTACTGATGAAAATACTGAGGGTCAAAGTGATTAAGATCATGTGCTTAGTAAATGGTCCTAGGATTCAAAGCAAGCATGCCCGGCCCAATCTATCTCATCTTGTTTTCTCCAAAGAGGGAGAGAGAGGCTGCCTTAAGAGGAGGCACAAAGCCAAACCCAAAATATATCAGGGTTTTGAAGATGCCTTTCTCCTGCTGTACCTTGAAATAAACTGGGAACTTCTGAGTCTCTTAGAGGTTTCTAGAAACTAGTAAGTGGAGATGTAAACAGTAGTAGAGAGCACAACTGTCTCCCAGCAGTTATTGTTCCAGTTACTGAGATTTACTGGAAGAAGGTTATTACCTGAGATACTGTCAATATTCTGCAAAAGCAGACATTCAGGAACACTGCCTGATAATGAAGAGCAATACTCTGTGTTTGGCGAGTGCATTTAAGTTCTTGAAAGACAAATTGAAGATACAGTGGTTGCCAACTAAATAGAGATAGTTGATTTCATATTAGAAAATGTGGTGCTGCCTTTTGTTCCTTTTCTTTCTTTTTTCCTGGCAGAAGTTGACTATTTCAGATAGTCTCTAGATAGTTCTCAGGAAAGGACTGATCTGTTCCAAAGCAGAAAACATTTAAGATCTTATCCAGTAGAAAGTTTCTTTATAGAGACAGAAAATAGATTACGGCTGCCTGAGGCTGGGATTGTTAGGAGAGTAACAGAGTGACAGCTAAGGGGTATGAGGTTTGTTTCTCTTGGCAGTAATGTAAATGTTCTAAAATTGATTTTGGTGATAAGTGCACAGATATACATTTGTGATTACACATCTCAATAAAGATTTGTTTAAGTTGCTCTCTATCAAGTTTCAGTGGATGAGAACAGGCCAAATTGAGATCAGAACACTATATTCTAAATAATCAAACTTGTGGCCTCTATTTTTAAATTAAAAGTTATAGCAGTGTGGTCAGGAAGCTTAGATATAGAATTTCTCTACACTTTCTTTCTTTCATGAGGAAGAAAAAATGGTAATCTCTCCCTCAAGAAATATCTCTTTAACCCTGAATGAATGGAATTCATTCCTTTTGGCAGTGCTGAAAAAGCAACTGCCAAAGAGTGTTACATAAACTATTGTTGGATGGTCTTCTTGCCCTCGTGGGCCATAAAACTCAGAGTAATTTTATAGAATAAGAAAAGCACGTTTTATTTTGATCCACAAAACCAGTATGGCATCTATTAGGTCAAAATCATTTGATAGATGAGAGAGGGTTACCTGGCTCCACTCTCCAAAAATCCATCTCTGTTCCCACCTAATCTTCACTTACTTAGATTTCTTTAGTGTTTCAGGATAGCAGGGCTCACTTCTTTAAGTCCTCCCCACAGATATCACCATTATTTTTATGAGGAAGCTAAACATAAGGGAAAGCACACTGGTTTTGGAATAAGAACTGTGATAGACTTCTGGCTCTTTCAGTTACTGTGTTACCGTGAGGAAAAATGTTTTAAATTTCTCTGAACTTCACTTTTTTCATTCCTAAACTGAGGAGGTAGTACTCCTAGAGTAGGCATGAGGTTTACCTGGTGCTCAGTAATAAATGCTAGCTGTTATTATACATGTCACTTATTGAATGTTAATCTGGAACATTTAAAGTTTCAGTTTTAAACAATTCTAGAGGTGGCTTATAGCCTCCTAGGTTATGTGCTTGTAAGTCAAGATACTACTGTCACATTTTATCTCCTCACAGCCCAATAATATATAAATGAGGCCAAATAATGGAATATCATAAGGGCTTTTCAGGATATGCTCAATGCACCTGTTTGTTAGAAAGATACAATTACAAATGTGATTAACTCTGGTCCTATGTCCTTTATTAGGGAAGGAGAGTGTGATGCATGCAGTCCATGTTAAAATGATAAAACAAGCCAATGTTTGGAATCCTGAAGAATGCTTAATATTTTTTTAAATCTCAAACTTAAATGATCTATCTCACAGGTTCCACAAGGTGGTGGAGATTCAGGTACAGCTCTCTCATTCCTTTCAGCTTGTTCCCAAGCCTCATGGATGTGGGGTTCTACTTCTACAGCCATGGAGTGTATCATGTAGCCAGCACTTCAGTTATGTCTGTTTCCTTCCATTCCTCATAGATTCTTGGTCATTTAAAACCAAAGGCCTTCCTTTCGTGTCTGGCCACATGGTAGAAATTGTCAGTAAGTTTGTGTTTTGTTCAGCGAATGGATGGAGAACTAGGGGCTTTGGATCTTTGAGGGGGGAAGAAGGGACAAAAATGAGCCCTCATTGAGAATTGTGCTTCATATTTACTCATGAACAAATAAAACTGGGCCTTTTCCCTGGGAAGAGTAGCCTCCTCTTAGCATTTTCTCTTATGCTTTATTATGTTTAAAGAACAGTATCTTCTTTTCAGCTTCAAGTAATGTTACAAAAGTTGTATTGCATAGCCTCCAGATTTCATAATATCCAGGAAGACAATTATGAGGAGAAAATTCATCTTGATATGAAAAATAATGAAAAATAGAAAATCCAAGGGATGTGTTTTATATATATATATATATATATATATATATATATATATATATATATATAAATATAATCACATTCTGCATGGCATGGGCCCAGCTCCCACTCTAAGATGCACAGGACCACACCCACAGATGCTCAGATAGGTTCTCCCATGAAGAATCAGGCCTGCAATGTACCTAGGCTGCTTTGAGACCTGCTTTTGCTAAAACTCCCTCACCCTGAATTTAGACAGCAAGTGCCTATTGTAACTTCCTAAAATCCAAGCTAAACCTTCCAAGGATGAGTGTAACCGGTTCAACTACTTTTCCCTTTTCATTTGCAAATATTCTTCTTCTGTGATGTGATTAGCAGCATCAGCTCCTGTGTTTTCTGTAAAAGGTAACCACCTAAAGCAAACCTTTGCGTAGTAAATGAGGACCATCATGTAATGTGCCCAGAAAAGAAATAAAGGCCTCTCACGATGGAGGCTGTGATTTTTTTCTCCTCTTGAGAGAAAAGCCATGCTTGCCCTTTTCCTCCACCGGACTACCGGACTTGGTAGTCCATATGAATGTCTCATGTCTCATCCACAATGTGGCGGACCCCACGAGCTGGGGTTCTCATTATATATATATATACAGTTTTATTTCCTGCTTTAAAGTTTAATGTGTTTTGAACATATTCCATGTATATATATATATATACAGTTTTATATATACAGTTAAAGTTTAATGTGTTTTGAACATATTCCATGTATATATATACAGTTTTATTTCCTGCTTTAAAGTTTAATGTGTTTTGAACATATTCCATGTCAATATATCATTTTAAATGTTTTCATAGTATTTTATACACATATTATACACATATTATAATTTATATATAGCTGTTCTCCAATTGTTTGGGCTTTGCTCTTAATATATCATCATAGGCTACTTTGCTAAGTCCCCCTGCACAGAATCAGTAAAATATAGACAAGTGAAAAGAATTTGGTATGGGACTCTCAGGACAACTCTTTACCATCTAATACTCTATTATGAATCCTGAGTATGGCCATTTTGTTTTCATAACAATGATCCCTGGATTTCTCTTGTGGGAGAATATAAAGAAAAAAATGCTGACAAAAGCAGAATCATTACTTGTGCACTTTCATCATTCAACATGAAACCAAGTAACATGAAGCAAAATACATTGGGCAGTTTTTACCAGAAGTCAGCATATCTGTCAGGGCAGAGATTGTAGTTTAAATGAATCTGTGTAGAGGGACTTACCATAGCAGTTTATGACTATATATTAGGTTGAAAGCCTACATGAGAAGTTATTACCTTTGTGACTTTTTGATGTGGATTTAATATAAAACACTATGATCAAAGATCATGGGAGTGAAAACAAAGGAAAATGGTAGCATCATCCAGTTCTAACTGTGATTCTTTATCTTAAAGTTGACATCTCGGTAAGAAGAATTTGTTCTTACATTATCTTTATGAAGTTACAATAATTGATGTATCACTTTATCAAAATGCAGATACAGTGGACAAATTGAAAGGAATCAGCTGGGCTTTGCTTGTGAAAATTGTCCCTAACATTCATTTTTGTGGTTGCAGTATATAAGAAAGTTAAGAAATGCATCAATCATTACACAAATACTCAGCATATTTGGGCCCCAACAATTGATCACTTCTATCCAAATATACTTGGTGGATAATGTCTGATAAACTTGTACTTCCCATGATTAACCCATGCTAAAGCTTTCATTAGAGGCTTTTATGACCCAGGTAATGAGATTTAATTCAAATTAAATAATATGTTTAAGTCCTGCTGGATAAAAGTTTCCTCTTAGGGGTCAAACAGAGGAGAATATGTCAGTTGAGCATCTTGTTGTTGCTACCTGGAAGTGAGTAGTATGGGAGGAAGAAAGACATGGTGGGGCCAGACATGGCAAGACAAGGACACAGTGAGGAAGGTTGTGATTTGTGCCACAGAAAAATAAATAGGAACTGTTATGTAATTTCAGAAGAGGAAACAAGAAAGGGAGGCATTGGGAATAGGAAGGGAAATGTCAACCAAGATTGAGGTACTGTGAAAAGTTGTACAGGCAATAGAGCTATGAGAGAAAACACATTAACTGGCTTTGGGAGTCCATAATCTAGTGGGATAAATGGGCTTGAGAGTGACATGTACATGTGTGATTGAAACCAGTGTGTGGTAAGCAGAAACTCCTATTGGTTTAAGTTCCTCCTGTGGGCCAGACACTGTACTTAACACTTTACCTATTCTCAAAACAACTCCTACATTTAGTTATGATTATTTTCCACAGCAGGAAAATGTTTCAAAAAGATTAAAACTCTAGTTCAAGATTATTTAGTTCATAAGTAGCAAAGGGAGTAATTTAAACTCATGATCAATAACATTTGAATACCTATTATTTAAAGTGTTTGCTATATGCTTTTTTACTATTAAATATTTGATATATGTTATATTTTATAACAATTCTGCAAAGTATGCACTATAACCATCATTTTACAGATCAGGAAACTGAATCAGAGAGAAGTTTATTATTCTAAGGTCTCAGCTATTATTAGAACAATTGAGATTCAAACCTGGGTCGACCTGCTTCGAAGGCCTGTGTTTTTTACAATGTGGCTGCTCATTGTAGAGAGAGAAGAGATTAATTATGAAGATCTTAGGAGGCTGATTTGGGAAAGAGTAACATTTGAGACTGGCTTTTAAAATGGCTAGGACTTCAAGAGATGGAATTGAAATAGAATGATATTTAAGCTGGGAGGACAAACATAGAGGCATAGTAGTATAGTGCAAGGCCTGTTTTGAGCAATGAGTTCAAATGGTTTGACATGGCTAGATTGTAGGGAACCTCAGACAGAAAGAAAGTAGGAAAAACAGCTAGATACTGGAATTACCACAGTATCGTAAAAAGGAGTTGGGTGTTTTTTCTGTTTTTAATAAGGAAATGCTGAAGATTTTTGAGCTAAGAATTGATACAATCAGATCTGTGCTTTTTTTTTATCCATTATCTGTTTCCTACCACTATACTGAGGACTCCAAGAGAGAAAGGATTTTGTTCTGCTTAGTTTACTACTGTGCCCCTAGTGATAAGAGTAGTGCATAGAACATAATTAGGGCTGTTGTTTACAGTCTCAAGGTTTATAACCTACACTATTTCAGTGGATGGCATTCACATATACTACAATACAAATAATGTACCCTGGAGTTGTACAGTTTTACAAACACTGAACATAATAAGCACTCAGATATTATGAATGAATGATTAATTAATTTGCTTTAGGAGAATGAGTCTAGATGGGGTTTATAGGATATATTGTAGGAGGGAGAGAATCAAAGAATGTGGAATATTAGGACAATTTTCTAAGTAGTCTAGGCATGAGATAATGATCTGAACTACCTAAGTGGAAGTAGAAAGGAGAAGATACTGGCATGACATGCATCCATAGTGAAATTAGTATGATTTTTTACTAATTAAATGTAGAAGGTAGAGGGTTATAGGCAGGGGAAAGTTGAAGATAACTCAACCAATTTCTGCCTGAGTGCCTGGGAGGATTATAATGACACTAAATTAGCAAAGTAAAATAGGAATGAGAGAAGCAAAATTGATGGGTGGGGTAGGTGGGTAAATGATGAATTTAGAGTACATGTTGAGTTTGAGGCAACTATGGGATACATATACAGACCTGTCTATTTACTGGCATTTGAGCAAACTGTTCTGAGACTCACCAGACAGATCAAGGATAAGACTCAGTAGAGAGATCAGGAATAAAAATCTCTATTATGGAGATTTTGAAGCTGTTTTGAGGAGCTTAGATGTAAAATGAGAAGAGAGAGAAAACAGTAGCCCCTCAACCGATGCTTATAATAGTGGACAGTAAAAATTAAAATAAAAAGACACACAGGACTTCTGGCCAAGATGGAGGCATAGGTTGACACACTGTGCCTCCTTGCACAACCAAAATAAGGACAACAATAATTTAGAAACAAAAACCAACCAGAACTGACAGAAAATTGAACTGTATGTAAGTCTGACAACCAAGGAGTTAAAGTAGACATATTCATCCAGACTGGTAGGAGGGGTGGAGTCCAGTGGCTGGGCAGACAGGGGTCACAGCAAAGTGGTGGCTGGCTGACCCTGGGTGCTCAAGGCTGGAGCTGGTGGACTCAGACAGGCAGCAGATTGTGGACGGGAGCTGGTGTACAAGGCGGATGGTAGACTGGGCAGTCCTACATTCACACACAGATAAACCAGGCAAAACTGGGAAGCGAGACAGATCATGGAACCCATGGTCACAGCGCAGGGAAAAAAAGCCTCAAAACACCAATTGAAATACCTGTGGGGGTTGAGGTGCTGGGAGAAACTTCCAGCTTCACAGGAGAGTTTGTTGGAGAGACCCACAGGGTCTTAGAATGTACACAAACCCATCCACATGGGAATCACCACCAGAAGGGCTCACTTTGCTTGTGGGAAGTGACTGGAATCCAGCAGAGAGCAGAGCAAGTGCCATTGTTCCCTCTCAGACCCCTCCCCCACATACAGTGTCACAACCCAGAGACTGGGTTGCCCCACCTTGGTGAACACCTAAGGCTCTGCACTTCACTACATAACAGGTGCACTGAGACAAAAAAAATGGCCCAAATAAAAGAACTTATCAAAGCTTCAGAACAAATACAACTAAGCAACAAAGAGGTAGCCAACCTATCAGATGCACAGTTCAAAACACTGGTAATCAGGATGCTCACAGAATTGGTTGAATTTGGTTTCAAATTAGATGAAAAAATGAAGGCTACTCTAAGGGAAATAAAGGAAAATGTACAGGGAACCAACAGTGATGGGAAGGAAACTGGGACTCAAATCAATGGAGGGGATGAGAAGGAAGAAAGAAACAACCAATCAGAAAATAATGAAGAAACAAGAATTCAAAATAATGAGGAGAGGCTTAGGAACCTCCAGGACATCTTTAAACATTCTAACATCCAAATTATAGGGATACCAGAAGAAGAAGAGGAAGAGCAACAAATGGAAAAGTTATTTGAACAAATAATAAAGGAGAACTTCCCCATTCTGGCAAAGAAAATAGACTTCCAGGAAGTCCAGGCAGCTCAGAGAGCCCCAAAGAAGTTGGACACAAGGAGGAATACACCAAGGCACATCATAATTACATTACCCAAGATGAAAGGTAAAGAGAGAATCTTAAAAGCAGAAAGAGAAATGGAGACAGTTACCCACAAAGGAGTGCCCATCAGACTGTCAGCTGATTTCTCAAAAGAGACCTTACAGGCAAGAAGGGGCTGGAAAGAAGTATTCCAAGTCATGAAAGGCAAGGATCTACATCCAAGATTGCTCTGTCCAGCAAAGCTTTCATATAGAATGGAAGGGCAGATAAAGTGCTTCCCAGATAAGGTCAAGTTAAAGGAGTTCATCATCTCCAATCCCTTATTATATGAAAGGTTAAAGGGACTTAAAAAAAGAAGATAAAAAACATGTACAGTAAAATGACAGCAAACTCACAGTAATTAACAACCACGCCAAAAACAAAAACAAACTAAGCAAACAACTAGAACAGGAACAGAACCACAGAAATGGAGATCACATGGAGGGTTAGCAACAGGGGAGTGGGAGGAGGAGAGAGGGGGAAAAGGTACAGAGAATAAGTAGCATAGATGGTAAAAAGAAAATAGACAGGGGGAGGGCAAGAATAGTATGGGAAATGTAAAAGCTAAAGAACTTATAATTATGACACATGGACATGAACTAAAGGGGGGAATATGGGTGGAAGGGGGTGCAGGGGGGAGGGGAGTGAAGGGGGGTAATGGGACAACTGTAATAACATAATCAATAAAGTATATTAAAAATAAAACAAAATGACACTAAGAAGATGTTATTGGAATGCACAGAAATGGGAGCAATGTTTTAGAAGCAGGAAAGATAGAGGTAGCTATCTATCTTGACAGTTGTCAAGCAGTCAGTGAAAAAGAGGACCAAAGTTAGTCAATGGATTTTTAATTAGAAGGTCATATCTATAGAAAATAAATCCAATAAGATGGTGTGTTTAGAAGCTGGATTGCAAGTTATTAAATCGTGAGTGTGAGGTGGGAAAATGGAGACAGCAAATGCTGATTACAAATGAGTAATTGAAGGAATTAGACAAGAGTGTATCTTGAAAAAGAAGCAGGGATAAGGAACAGTTTTATAGGATAGAGGAAGGTTTATGTATGTCTGTTGACAAAGGGGAAGGAGTCAATGGAGATATTGAAGATGGAGATGATTGATAAGATGAAGTGCCAAAAAGGCAGGAAGAGATGAGAACAAGAACACAGCACAGAGATTAGTCTTGGAATGTTGAAAGACAATACTTTTAAGATAGGAGGGAAGAAGAAAGGATAGGTAGAGATAGAAAATATAAAATTAAAGCAATGCAATTTTCAAGAGTTCATGATGAATGGCCTCAATCTTTTCTGTAAAGTAGAGGGCAGCTCCATCGGTTAAGCTATAGATTCTTTCTTAGATTAGAAGATTTAAGATATTCCCAAAAGTGGATTCACTGGGTCAAAAGGCAGATTCATTTTTAATTTTTTGAGGTAACTTCATACTGCTTCCCACAGTAGCTGCACCTGTCTGCTTTCCCACCAACAGTGTAAAAGGGTTCCCCTTTCTCCATATTCTTGCCAACACTTTTTTTGATATATTTATGATAGCCATTGTGACAGGTGTGAGATGATATTTCATTGGGGTTTTAATTTGCATTTCTCTGATAATTAGTGATGTTGAGAATCTTTTCATGTATCTATTGGTCTTCTGTATGTCCTCTTTGGAGAAGGGTCTATTCAGGTCCCTTGCCCATTTTTAATTGGATTGTTTATTTGTTTTGGTGCTGAATTTTATAAGTTCTTTATATATTTTGGATATTAACCCCTTATCAAATGTATCAGTGAATATGTTCTCCCATTCAGTGGGTTGTATTTTTTATTTTATTGATATTTTCCTTTGCTGTGCAAAAACATTTCAGTTTGATGTAATCCCATTTAAAAAATTTTTCTTTTGTTTCCCTTGCTTGAGGAGATACATCAGAGAAAATATTGCTACAAGTAATTACAAGGTATTACTGCTTATGTTTCTTGTAGGATTTGTATGGTTTAAGGTCTAATTTAAGTTTTTAATCCATTGTGAGTTTATTCCTGTGTGTGACATAAGAAGGTGGTATAGTTTAATTTTTCTGCATGTTAATTTCCCCAACACCATTTATTAAATAAACCATCTTTAATCCATTGTATGTGCTTGCTTCTTCTGTCAAATATTAATTGATTATAAAGATATGGGTTTATTTCTGGGTTCTCTATTCTGTCCCATTGATCCATTGTCTGCTTTTATTCCAGTATTATGCTGTTTTGATTACTGTGGCCTTGCAGTATAGTTTGATATTAGGTAGCACAATTCTTCCAACTTTGTTCTTCTTTCTCAAGATTGCTGTTGCTATTTGGTGTCTTATGTGGTTCCTTATAAATTTTTGAAATGTTTGTTCTATTTCTGTGAAATACATTGGTATCTTAATTGGGATTGCATTGAATCTATAGATTGCTTAGTGTATTATGGACATTTTAATGTTAATTATTTCTATCCATTAATATGGTACGTGCTTCCACTTATTTGTATCTTCTTCAATTTCTTTCTTCAGTTTCTTAAAATTTTCTGAGTCCTTGGTTATATCTATTCCTAGGCATTTTATTCTTTTGAAGCAATTGTGAATGGGACTGTTTTCTTAATTTTCCTTTCTGTTTGTTCATTATTGGCATGTAAAAATGCACCTGATTTCTGGATATTAATTTTGTATCCTGCCAGTTCACTGAATTCATTTATCAGGTCTAGTACTTTCTGGGTAGAATCTTTAGATTTACTAACATACAGTATTGTGTCATCTGCAAATAATGACAGTTTTACTTTTTACTTTCTAATTTGAATTTTTTATTTATTCTTCTTGTCTAATTGCTGTGCCTAGGACTTCTAGTACTATGTTGAATAAAAGAGGTAAAAGTGGACATCCCTGTCTTGTTCCAGGTCTTAAGGGCAATATTTGTAGTTTTTGCCCATTGAGTATGATGCTGGCAGTGGGTTTGTCATATATGGATTTTATCATGTTTAGGTATGTTCCTTATATTCCTTCTTTGCTGAACAGTTTTTATCATAAACAGGTGCTGAATTTTATCAAATGCCCTTTCTGCATCTATTGATATGATCATGTGATTTACATCCTTCATGTTACATATGTGGTATATCACATTTATTGATTTGGGAATGTTGTACCAACCCTGCATTTCTAGAATAAATTCCACTTGATCATGGCGTATGATCTTTTTGATATATTGCTGTATTCAGTTTGTTAATATTTTGTTGAGAATTTTAGAGACCTGAAACATGAATTTGGAAGAATATCTGCACCCCTATGTTCATTGCAGCATTTTTAAAAATTAGCAGTATATGGAAGCAGCCCAAGTGCCCATCAGTAGATAAGTGGATAAAACAACTATGGGACATTTACACAATGGAATACTCCCCAACCATAAAAAAGAAGAAAATTTTACCCTTTGCAGCAGCATAGATGGGCCTGGAGAACATTATGCAAAGTGAAATAATACAGTGAGAGAAAGAGAAATACCATATGATTTCAGTCTACTGTGGAATTTTAATGAACAAACTGAACCAACAAGCAAAATAGAGACAAACTCATAGACAGAGAGAAGGCTGAAAGCTTTGGAGGGGGGTTTCAGGAGTGAGGGGTTTGAGCAAAAAAATTAAAGGACTCATGAACATGGACAACAGTGTGGTGATTACTGGGGGGGAGGAGTGTGTATGGAGGTGGAAGAGGGTATAAGTGGGATAAATGGTAATGGAAAAAATACACCACAAGAAAAAAGAAAAAGAAAAAAAGGCTTAAGGTATTAAAATATAAATATCCTTATTGTTATTTGCATTTTGACAATGTGTAGTGAACTTTATATTCAATCTTCATTTCACAACCTTACTAAATTTTATTTAAATGTATTTTTAAATGTTTTGTTTTAGAAAGCCTAGTTTGGAAACTTAAACCCTTTATCAGAAAGCAGTTATATCAGAAAGCAGTTTTATATTGAATCCTGTGCATGATGGTTGCTATGGAAACAATTGAATGTAAACTTATTTTATAAAACACCCAGCGAAGCTATTGATCAGGTGGGAGGGAAAGAACATCAAACCATTTCACTCAAGAAGACAAAAAAAAAACATTAGAGAGGTTTTAGGGTGAAGAGAAACATTTTGCTGGTAAAGATACAATCATAGTTTTCATACATACAAATGCTGGGCATAGATAATTGAGGTTTTGTCTTTCTGCTTTAAACAAGCAAAGGTATAGGAATCATGAGTGCTCAGAGAGTCAAGCCAGGAAGATGACATGAGGCCTTAGCAGACAGAGAACAGTAATTGATAAGACTAAGCTCACAGAAGTGAAGGAAGGACTAGGACTGGATCATTAAGTCCAAATGAAATTAGACCAGAACCAATGCCTGGGTTTCAAAATCAAATAAAACAACTACATAGGAAAGAAGCAGAGAAAGTGGCAGAGCTGAAAAACATTTTATTTATCTGGAACACAGTTAATGTAAATCTCACATATCCTTGAGCTTTTTATACTGTCATGATAAGAAAATATCAAGTAAAAATTAGGTTATTAGTATTGCATTTCATACCAGACTGTAGTTAGGGTCTATCGGAAACAACTAAATTCCTGTACTTTTCTATTTCTAATCCTAGGTGATGGTTAAGGTGTTTGTGGAACAGGTTGGCTATAGCTAGGGAATTGAACTTCCATCTTTCCATGTCCTCAAAATAGAATTTCTGCAAGACTGGACAGAAATAATGTAAACTCAATGTATTAGTATAGACCAAGAGGGAAAAATGTTTAAAAGGGGACGAATCAGTTATATCAGCATAGAAACACAACAGTCAACAGTCACAGAGGCAAATGTCTAAGGACATCAAAGTAATTTAATCCTATACAATGCATAACTCCCCCTGTATTACATGTATTCTCACCATGAAAACTTCTTTCACTGATGATTTATCATTTCATTATTGGTAAATTATAAGATATATAAAAAGCATGAAGAACAAAATAAAAATTGACTAAGATTTAGAAATAAATATTGCTAATATTTTGGTAAATTCCCTTCTAATTCTGGTTTTAGAGCTATATAATTTTAAATGGTGATATCTGTGCCCAGAAACATATGTTTAATATATATACAAAAGCGTTATAAAATTAGAACAATTCCATATCAATCTATACTGTGGTATTTTATTTAATATTCTATACAGAACTTTTCTCCCCCAAATCCTTAAATATCTTTTGAGAACATGATTTTGAAAGATTCCTTAAGAGGACATAGTATGGAAACATAATTTATTTAACTAATTCCTCATTATTGGAAAAGAGGCTGACTTGCAGGTTCTTTATATTTTTTGTTTTACATTTTATTATAACTATATTTATATATTTATTTAGAAATCTTTGATTAACACCTTTGTCCTTAAATCTTAGTGTATATATATGAAAATACAATTTTTTAGACTATTGTTTATATACATCATTAAGGCTTTTAATAGCTATTGCCAGATTGAATTAAAGGATACATTTTCTGAAGTACAAGTTCTAGATTAGATCATGCAAATTTTAAGGCTTATGATTAAAATAGGGACAAATTTCCCTCCAGAAATATTTTAACAGTTCATAGACTAAACCAGTATGTGAAGTCCATTTTGTCCCCTAATTGTGTCAATAGTGAATACCAACATGCTTTTACATGTTTGCAAGTATTATAGGTAAAAAAAAAAATGGTGTGTTGATTTAATTCATGTTTTACATGAAGTTGATTTTTTACATGTTTTTTAGCTTTTGTGTTTATCTTGTGAGTGTTTTAGTCATGTGTTTTGTCCAAATATTTTTTGATGTGTTTATTTACAACTTTTTTGCCAGAAATCCTGTTACATACAAAAAATGTTAACCCTTGCCTTGGTAGGTGTGGTTTAGTTGGTTGGAGCATCTTCCTGTAACTGAAAGGTTGTGAGTTTGATTCCAAGTTAGGGGACATACAAGGTCTATCCAGAAGGTATCCAACCATGTAATATGAAAAATAGAGACATTTGTTGAAGAAGATAGAAGATATAAGAATCACTATATGCAGGACAATGATGCCTCAGTCCCCTTCAAAGTAGGCACCTTGGGACCTCACACAGTTCTCCCAATTGCCATCAGTTGCCCCATCCTATTTTTCTAAATCTCATCAATGGTCTGAAATCTCTTCCCTTTCAAAGGTGATTTTAGATTTGGGAAAAACCAGAAGTTATAGGGAGCCCAATATGGGCTGTAGGGAGGCTGAGTCACCTGGGTGATTTGATATTTCACAGTAAAACTCGGCACCTTGTTGTAATGAAGCTGTCAGTCACCAGTTGCTCATAGCTGCAGCCTTCTGAATCAGCCAAATAGTTTCTATGGAGAAGTGTTCAAGTTGAATGCAAAATTTGATGCAGATTTGTTGCTCTACTCACTCAGTCATTTTGAATGCATCAGCCACACAGTACACATACTCACTCAGTGGCATCTACCACTCCCACTGACTAGTGCAGTGAAGTCATCATTGTTCAAACATCTGCATTCCAGTCTATTCTCCTTGGCCACCTGATTACATTGATATCACACAAACAGTTCTCATTATTTTGAATTTTTTTTATTTATTTATTTTTAGAGTGAGGGAAAGAGGGGGAGACAGAGAGGGAGAAAAACATCAATGTGTGGTTGCCTCTCATGTCCCCCTGCTGGGGACCTGGCCTACAACCCAGGCATGTGCCCTGACTGGGAATCAAACCAGTGACCATTTGGTCTGCAGGCCAGCACTCAATCCACTGAACCACACCAGCCAGGGCCAGTTCTCATTATGTTAACAATGGTTGGGCTTTTTCTGGACAGACATTGTACCTAGGTTGCAGTTTAGTTCTCTAGGTCCAGTCACATATGATCCCAGTCTGGGTGTGTATGGAGAGGCAAAATATTGATGCTTCTCTCTTGCATTGATATTTCTCTCTCTCTTCCTTTCTTTCTAAAAACAATTTAAAAATATCCTTGATTGAGGATTAAAAAAATGTTAACCCTTTATATGTAATGTATATGACAAAGATATTTTTCCTGCCTCTCATTTGCCTTTCAATTTATGAAGGTAATGCCCCAAAGTTTATCATTTTTGTTATAGTCAAGTATATGAATAATGCCTTTCCTGGTTTTATTTTTTTTAATCTTATTTACATTGACTGATAATTTTACTTTTTTCTTCTTTTTATGATTGCATTTATTGTATTATATTTTAATATATCATATATGTACACATGTATTTGCAAATACTTTTTAACTATAAAAATTTGTTTGTTGTTTTTCTTCCCAAGTCTCATCCCCTAACCCCCACTGGCGTTAAGTGATAATTCAAAGACAACTATAATTGAACAACAATAAAATTAAATAAAATAAATAAAGATAATTCATAGACCATATTACTAAATCAAATGCAATGCTTTGTTACCACTCATGCAATTTTTTTGGTGAGTAGGATGTAATGTTTTATGCATTTTACCTCATAAGAATGGGTGTCCAACCCATGCCCCACAGGCCACATGTGGCCCAGGATGGCTATGAATGTGGCCCAATGCAAAATTTTAAATTTACTTAAAACCTGTGTTTTGATCATCAGTTTTTGTTAGTGTTTGTGTATTTAATTTATATCTCAAGACAGCTCCTCTTCTTCCAGCGTGGCCCAGAGATGCCAAAGATTTGGATACCCCTGTTTTACTGTGTTGTATGCTTTCTTTTAGGAAATTGGTTGAGAATTTCAGGTAAAGCACATTGTGTTGTGTTTTTTTCCCATTTAAATAACTGAAAATAGTTCATGGTTAATATTTTTACACAAAATTTCTGATTTTCAAATATGGATTACTAATGTTAGATGGAAGGTGCCCATATTGCCTAAACATCACACATATAAACATCCAAATGTATCAATTTGGGGAACTCAGTATTTTTATATTCATTGTCTGAATAATGTGTGGACACAACATATTTTAATACATGTTTATTTTATAATATATTTAGACTTGAAAATTCTTTTCCCAAACTTGTTTTGCAATTTATTCTTATAAATGTACTGCATCTTCAGATAAAACAAATCTAGTCATACATTTTATTATCATTGAATTGACATATATTAAATTTTGGAAAATTTGCAATTCTTCCTACATGTATTGTTTTCATTAAGGAACATTTATTAATATAAATTTATGTCTCCCTCAGGAAAATTTTGAAGACTTTGTCATACAGCCATTATAGTTTTCTTCTCTTTTTAATTGTATACATTGATTTTTAGAAAAATTTTAAATAAATTTTTATATATTTAATGATTATGCTATTACAATTGTCCCACTTTTTTCTCCCCTTTATTCCCCTCTGCCCTGTATCCTCTTTACATATATGTATATAGACATATATATATAAATTCATTATAAGTGATGAAATTTCATATATATGGAAAATATTAATGTTGTCATTGTAAGGAATGAAATTTTCCTCACTATAAGGAATGGAATGTTCTTCATATCTTTTCACTATTTCTAGCATCTCTTCATGCATCTCATATTTTATTTAGTTGTTCCTCTAGTTTCCTAAGTAGTCATTATCTGTAATGACAAATCATTTCTCTTCTAATAATTTTGTGTTTGATATTTTATGTCTTATACTACTCAAAACTTTTAGAACTTTACAGTTGGAATTTTATCAATGTCCTTTGAGTAGCTTTAGAAATTTTCACATTGCCTTTTCTGCTATATCTTAGTGATGTTTTGAATCATTAATGTGTGTATAATGGTGAACCACACATTTATTGGGTAAATACAAGTCAGAGATATTATTTGCTAGTACTTTATAATATTTTTCATATATATATTCATAAGAGTAATTGTTTTATATCTATTTTCTGCATTATTGAAGATTTTGTATTGATGTGTCTACATTTTATTAAATCAATTGAGAAACTTCCATTTTCATTGATAATTTCAACTAATTTCTATGCCATCAAAATCATATGCTATTGAATATTTACAGAACTATCTGGGCTTGGAATCTTCTTTGATATTTGTTTGACAACATGTCCATTATTCCCCCATGGTTATTGATCTCAGATATTTGGGTTTTTACTAATTAACTATGGTAATTCACTTGTTTAGAAAGTTATTCATTTAACTGAGTTCCTCACAATTATATTTATATTTTTATTTTTCTTGGACATTTTGTTAGCAGTTTTGGGTTCACATTAAAACTGAGAGGCAAATACAGAGATTCCCTATATACCCTTTGCCTTCACACATAAACAGCCTCCCCATTATCAATAATCCCCCACCAGATTGGTACATTTGTTATAATTGATAAATCTACATTGACACATCATAACCCAAAGTCCATAGTTAACATTAGGATTCACAATTGGTGTTGTATGACAAATATATGATGACATGTATTCATAATTGTAATATACAAGATACAGGGTCCGGCAGAAGTAACGCCTGCTTGAGTGTAGTTGGTAGTGTAATAATATGTGTGTAATAATTTATAGTTTTAATTTGAACATTTCACCTAACATTTTATAAGGTGTGCTTGAGTGTGATATTGTTATGTTACAAAATTACATGCTTATTATTTTGTAATAAAAGCTTTTGTAATACAAAAGGGGCATTGTTTGTGTTACACCCTGTATTTTTACTGCCCCCCCAAATCCTTTGTGCTCTGCCTATGCATCCCCCCAACCCATCTCTGGGAAACACTGATGGTTTTACTGTGTGCATAGTTTTACCATTTCCACAATCATACAGTATATTGACTTTCCAATTTGGCCTCTTTTAAATATTTTATTTATTTATTTTTTAGAGAGAGGGGAAGGGAGGGAGAAATCGGGAGAGAAACATCAATGTGTGGTTGCCTCTCACATGCCCCCTACTGGGGACTCAAGCCACAACCCAGGCATGTGCCCTGATTGGGAATCAAACAAGAGACCCTTTGGTTCACAGGCTAGCACTCAATCCACTGACCCACACCAGCCAGGACTCAGACTGGCCTTTTTAAATTAGTAATATGCATTTAAGTTTCTTGATGATTTTTCATGGCTTGATAGCTCAGATCTTTTTAGTGTTAAATGGTATTTCATTGTTTTGATGTACCAGTTCATCCATTCACCTACTGAAGGAAAATCTGGTTGCTTGCAAACTTTGGCAATTATGAATAAAGCTACTATAAACATCCATGTGCAGGATTTTCTGAGGAAATTTCATACTGTTTTCCACAGTGGCTGCACCAGTCTGCATTCACACCAACAGTGCACTAGGGTTCCCTTTTCTCCTCAACCTCTCCAGCACTTGTTGTTTGTTGATTTGTTTATGATGGCCATTCTCACCAGTGTGAAGTGGTATCTCATTGTGTTTTTTTTTAATTTATTTTATTTTATTTTTTAAAGATTTTATTTATTTATTTTTAGAGAGAGAAGGGAGGGAGAGAGAGAAACATCAATGTGTGGTTGCTGGGGGTCATGGCCTGCAACCCAGGGATGTATCCTGACTGGGAATCGAACCTGCAATACTTTGGTTGCCAGCCTGCACTCAATCCACCGAGCTACGCCAGCCAGGGCCTCATTGCGGTTTTAATTTGCATCTCTCTGATGGCTAGTGATGCTGAGCATCTTTTCATATGTCTCTGGGCCCTCTGTATGTCCTCCTTGGAGAAGTGTCTGTTCAGGACTTTTGCCCATTTTCTAATTAGGTCGTTTGTCTTCCTGGAGTGTAGTCATGTGAGTTCTTTATATATTTTGGAGATCAAACCCTTGTCTGAGGTATCACTGGAAAATATGTTTTCCCATACAATTGGTTCTCTTCTCATTTGAATGCTGTTTTCTTTAGCTGTGAAGAAGGTTTTTATTTTGATGAGATCCCATTTGTTTATTCTTTCCTTTATGTCCCTAGGTCTAAGGGATATATTGGTGAAAATATTGCTGCATGGAATATCTGAGATTTTCCTGCCTATGTTCTCCTCTAAGACTTTTATGGTGTCACCACTTATATCTAAGTCTTTTATCCACCTTGAATTTATTTTTGTGTATGGTGTAAGTTAGTGATTGAGTTTCATTTTTTTGCATGTAGCTGTCCAGATCTCCCAACACCGTTTGTTGAAGAAGCTATTGTTACTCCATTTTATACTTTTTTCCCCTTTGTCAAATATCAATTGACCATAGAGACTTGGGTTTATTTCTGCACTCTCTATTCTGTTCCATTGGTCTATGTTTCTGTTCTTATGCCAGTACCAGGTTGTTTTGATTACAGTGGCCTTGTAATACAATTTGATATCAGGTGTTGTGATCCCTCCTACTTTGTTCCTCTTTCTCAAAATTGCTGCAGCTATTTGGGGTCATTTATGGTTCCATATAAATGTTTGAAATGTTTGTTCTATATCTGTAAAATATATTTTTGGTATTTTAATAGAGATTGCATTGAATCTATAAATTGCTTTGGGTAGCATGGACATTTTGATGATGTTAATTCTTCTAATCCATGAACATGGTATATGTTTCCATCTGTTTGTGTCTTCCTTAATTTCTTTCTTCAGTGTTGTGTAGTTTTCTGCATACAGGTCTTTTACCTCCTTGGTGAGGTTTATTCCTAGGTATTTTATTTTTTGTGTTGCTATATTGAATGGAATTTTTTTCCTGATTTTTGTTTCTGATATTTCATTGTTAGTATGCAAGAATGCCTTTGATTTCTGAATATTGACTTTGTATCCTGCTATTTTGTAAAATTCAATTATTTATACCTGCAATTTAATAAAATCATATTTTTAAGGCTGATAGTGTAAGAATAAATCTTGGACCAAATTTAGAAAGAATGATGGGTCTTCACTGTCTGGGAAACTAGTAAGCATTCGCTGGTACAATCCCAGTCTGTGCATTGACTTGGTACCTTTTCAGGGTAACTATAAACAGTGATCATTAGTATTTATGATCATTACATGGGTACCTTATAATATTCTTACTCAAAAGAGAAATATTGTTATATTTCCTGTATCATCATTCACAAAGAATTACAATGCATATTCTAAAATTAGTGGTATAATGATGACTGAAGTGAAATGGGTTTTTTGAATACCTTTTAACAGGAAAAGACATTGATGGTAACAACCTTATTTGATTTAAATATGTTTTTATTAAAATACCTCTTGAATACACTGTAGAAGAATATTTGTGCCATACAGCTGGGGATCCTGCAAGCCTCTCTCCTTTAGTGGTTGTCCTGAAGATTTCTGTTGTTAGTTATTTTCCATGAAAGTCAGTACAGGTGGCATCACTAGGCTCTTATCTGCTATTCCAATAGAGCTCAGAAAGGGATTTTTGTCCAAACTTGCATTTTACTTTTCTCACAGCTATTCAAGAGATTAGAGTGTTTCTGATAAATTTTCAAGCACGCACATACATTGCTTTGATGTTGAAACTTTAATTTTGATGTACTTCAGACAAGAAGAATTAGCACATTTATTTCCTCCCTATCAAGTTTTGCCCTTCATTTGTTTACCTTACCCAGACAAGCAGAAGAGACTCACTATTTACAAAAGATAATAACATGGCAGGGTCAACTGACTTGCTATCCTGGGTCCCTGAGGTGTCAGTGATACATTGTGTTAATCTTCCCAGGTTTCATTGGCCTTTATATGAGACTCTTGGAGAGGCATTGCTTATCCCACTAGACTATATCACCAAAGCATTCTTACAGTGTGGATAAAGACATAGAATTTTGTATCATAGAGATGTGTCTTCTAATATCTTCTGTATCACAAGTGTGTACCTTGCTGAAGCCCTTAACCTCTTAAATTATTAGTTTTCTTGTCTGTCAGATAGGGATAATGATAAGTTCTATGGCATGTGATATTACGTGATTATCATAGTACTTGGCAAGCAGTAAGTAGTCAAATTGTTAGATATTAGTAGTGTAACATTTTCCCCCTCCAGCACAACTTAGGATACAGAATACACTCATAAGCAACAGTGGTTCAATTAGTATCAGTGATTCTTAATAAGTGTGCAATGGGACCAAGAGAGAGGCTGGAAAAAGCCGCTGGGAATTCTGAAATGTTCCTGCAAAGGAAGTCTGCCGTCACAGAAGAAAATAATATTGCTCCAATGGTAAAATTTCAGACATTGTGGCATTGAAACTGTTTAAATATTTTAGGACAGCTAGGAATTTTTAAGGTACCTCAGAACTCATGGATATGTCATTGCTTCTCAAAATGTGGTTTATGAATCATTTTCATCAGACTTGCCTAGGGAACTGGTAAAAAAATGCAGATTCCTAAGACCCTTGTCATTCTAAACCTACTGCTGTAACAGAATTTCTGCAGGGTAGGGCCAAGGGTTATATATTCTCAAAAGGTATTCCAAGTAGATTCTGTTGCACTAAGGTCTGAGAACCACTGAATAGTTCAGGTACATACTCTGCCTACAGGAAAGGCCTGCCTAGAACCTTGGGGGAGAGAAGGGTAAGTGTTTGGTTGTCTCCAATTCTAATTAGTATACAAATAATATTCACATATTTTGCGGAGCTCTTTACTGTAATACAGCCTGGGGGAAGAGGAGAGATCCCAAGGGAAATCACAATAGAATA
This sequence comes from Phyllostomus discolor, assembly GCF_004126475.2. Taxonomy (NCBI): domain Eukaryota; kingdom Metazoa; phylum Chordata; class Mammalia; order Chiroptera; family Phyllostomidae; genus Phyllostomus; species Phyllostomus discolor. The sequence goes on from NC_050198.1 coordinate 68,494,527, forward strand.
TTTTGTTCACTTGTATCTAGGGGAGTTCCAAATTTTGGGGGGTAACTTCTTCTCAGTTATAAGATCAATCTGATCCTTCATACCAGTAAGGACTGTGCCTGGCTTGTCCCTGTCCAAAGAAAACTCAAAGAATGTTCAGTCAACTCTACCCCCTCCTACCATCTCTCCTGCTGTTTGGTTTATTTAGCTACTCAGCACCTCTTCCTGAAGTATTTTGACTTTTCCTTGTTGGGCCACAACTTATACCAAATACAGGGTGGACAAAACATGTTGACAGTTGTTCATATGGAAAAAATGATACAATAATTAATAATACAAGAATAAACTCTGTATTTTGCATACTCAAAACTGTAAACATACTTTACGCCACCCTCTACAGACCCAGCACCATCTTGTAGGATCTCCTGAGGCTTTATTTTTTCTTTTCCTCCTCTTTGTTCATCATTGCCACTATCAACAACATACCTGGGGGCTGCCACTCTTGAGCTCTTTACAAGAGGTGAGATTTCATTTTTCTACATATTTGCAACCATAACTCAATCAAATAGAATCCTACAACTCTCCCATGGCATGCACCTAGTTCCTCTTAAGTTTCTCCCCATTTATCTCAGAAAGGTTGGAAAGAATAAGCCCTGGAATTACTACTTTCAATTCTTCAAGATGGGTTTTGAAGATTGTCTTCTTAGGAAGGTGTTTGGGTTAAAAAAGTATCCTAATCATTGACGTAGTATTACTAGATAATACTCCTTACTTTTTTAATTCACTTATGTACCCAACTTAGGGTAATAATTCAAAGATAGTAAACTACCACTACCCATGGTTGCTGCTATGACTGCAACTACTTCCATTATTAATACCACCACCAGTGCTGTAACTGGTTAGCATTTACTGAGTGCTTACATTGTGCCAGGTACTGTTCTTTACTTAAGTGCATCATTTAATTGTAAGAACAATGCAAATTAGGTTTTATAATTATTACCATTTTGTAAAAATTAGGAAACTAAAATATAGAAGAATTAAATTAATTGTCAAAGTTTGTAAAGCTAATAAGTAATTAAGCTCTGCTTGAAACCTAAGCAGTGCGCCTGGATTTCTACTCTTAATTAATGCAGTCTTTTAGCAAGAAGGAAATCTTTTTTCACCTATAAGTATTGCTGGACCATGCAATACTTACAAAGGCATACAGCCTTTCAGAAAATACTATGGTGACTGATAGCTTTTGTTCATAGCCTCCATCAAGTGGTGAGCAGTTTTATATCATTTATTTCATCACTGGTCCATCAAATTCTTAGATATATTTTTCCCTGATAAGGAAAATGGCACATGGGTTTTTACTAACATTTTTATATTTGAAAACTGAGGCTTGAAGAGCCAAACCACAGCCAGAGTGTAAGCCAAGCTTTCAGTATTCTATTTTGAAACTAAAAGTTAGCATAGACTGGATAAGGCAGCAGGGTCTTACTGTAGAAGTGATAGATTTCCAGTCATAGGATTATTTTCTATATAGTAATTCAGCAGACACAAATACATCACAATGCAAATTTATGTTGCAATGGCAGTCAACTTCCTGTTATCTATCTTGAACTATTAATTCCATCTAACATGTCAAGATAGTTATTTGATGTTTGAAGATGCAATTTGTAAGACATTGATCTGTGCCTTAACTACCCAAATACATCACTTTGTATTGAGCATTGTTTGGTGTAGCTAAATTTTGACTTACATTGTATCTCAGCCAACTCATTGGGGTAAAAATTATTAGAAAGAAGAAACAAAAAAGGTTAGGATCCCAGCTGAAAATTGAAATCCATGGATATTTTCAAAATAAAATGATAATGATGGGCTCAACCAGGTTTGGGGGTCTTGAAATGTGAAAAATGTATTTTGTTAGAGACAAAAACTACATTTAACCAATGGAAGTAACTTGTTGATATGAATATGCATGCTTCAAATCAATACGATTTACCTTGGAGTATTAGTGGACTGAGTGGTACTGGTGGTAAGACACATAAAAATACATGAATCATAAAGTCAGAAAATTACAAATTGTCTTATATTCTCAATATGAGAACATGACTAGGGAGACCACAGAATCACTCCTTCATGTTGGCCTTAAGATAGAAAGCAATCTAATGTTTTATGACACATAGAAATAAGATGTTAATTTGATGCGAATTGGCAGAAGATAGAGAAGAAGAACCAAGAATGGTGTTTTTTTTTTTTCATTTATGATATATATGACTGAAAATGTTTATATTTCAGACTTCAGTCAAATTGGTCAAAAGCTTATGTATCCATCCCACTCAAGATTATCAGGTACTACATTATAGTAGTTGATCTTGTATAAAATTTTTAGAAACACTTAATTGGCAAAGAAAATATACTCCTTAACTGATAATCACAAAACTTAGAGTTTCTGAAAACCAAAAGATGGATCTGCCATGATAATGGAGAGACAGCTGAGAAATATAATCATGACTATGATTAAGTAGTATAATTAAAAATGAAATAGAAGACATGGAGGAAGGATTTCACATCCTGTTGATAATGTTAGAATTATTATATAAATTACTATAGGTTCTTGTATTGGGTTGAATATTGTTCTGTCTAAAATTCATGTTCACTTAGAACGTGTGAACATAACCTTATGTGAAAGTTGCATCTTGTAATCAAGTTAAGGTCACACTGGAGTATGGTGGCCCCTAATCCAGTGAGTGGTGCCTTTATAAGAAGAGGGAAATTTGAACATAGACCTACTCAAAGGGGAGATGGCCATGTAACGATGGAGGCAGGGAGTTGAACTATGGTGCCCATAAACCAAAGAAGGTCAAGGATTGTCAGCAACCACCAGAAAGTAGAAGAGGCAAAGAAGTATCCATCCCTAGAGACTTCTGAGTGAGTATGTCCATGTTGACACCTTTATTTCAGACTTTTAGACTCCAGAACTGAGTAAATAAATTTTATTCTTTTATGCCACCTGGTTTATGGCATGTTGTTATGGTAGCCCTAAGGAAACTAATACAGTTATATTCCTTGAATTCTGAATACAGTGTGATGATATATAACAAAGTGCTAGAAGATTGATTTAGCTTTGTAAAATTGAGTCCTTGCAAAGAAAATTTCTTTTAAAATATGATCCCAATAGTGATGAATAAAGGACATAAATAAATAGGTGTGATCCTTGGGATGCTACATTAAAGTGGTGAAATGACCATACAGGACAGAAAAGCACAGACCAATAAAAAGATTCTGGGAGGCTAATGTCCCAACTTAGCTGAAGCCTTAACAAATGCTAAGAACATAAATAAGGATTTTAAAGCTAAAGTGTCCAACTATTCCAGATTTCCCAGGACCGAGTATCTTTCCAGGACAGGAGACTTTCAGTGCTAAAACGGGGTCAGTCCCAACCAGACTAGTATTATTTTAAATTCTCGTACTTCAGGTATATTAGGTAAATTTTATAAATGACAAAAGAAATCACATTTATTCATGTATTATGATTCCTGTATTCTCTGTCAATGAGAATTATTTTCATATGGAAAATGAGAAGAAAGTTTGAATCTCAGTTAAGGTAGCTATTTTTCAATCTCTGTGCCATGGCACAGTGGTGTGCCACAAGAATGTTTAAAACATGCAATACCTGACTAGTCAGGGACATTGACCTCTTTGCTCTTAGACAGTCAAATGAAAAAATAACAACAGCCAACACAATAGCTGTCCAGTATGAATGAATCAAAACAATACCTATTTTTGTCAGATCAGCAAAAAATGTATTTTTGCTGTGCTACAGAATTTTAGTAATTAGTTTATGTGAGCCATTAGATGAAAATCGCTGGGTTAAGGTATAGTTTCTTTTTTAAATTTCAGTTTGTAGAATTTTTCCTTTTACCTTAATCTTTCATGTTGTTATCAAGAAATGTTGGATGTCACTGTGAGCTCTAAGCCCTCTTCATAAGTGGCTGCTTTCCTTTCCAGGGTGTCCCAAAATTCTCTTCTGGGTTTGGGGTCTGCCTCCACTAGCAACATATGCACAAAACCTCTGGGAAAAGCCTCTAAGCTTCTGCAGTGTAATACCAGAATCGGCATGTTGGCAAGCATGGCATTGAGCAATGCGCAACAAGCCTCCATGGGATTTTGCAATTATCAAGGAACTGGTGTATCTCTTGGGAGACACTGGTACCACATGTTTAGGACATTTATATCCATCCATTAATTTATTAGCAACATCATGCCAGAGATTGGACCCCTGATGTCTTATCAGGTCAGCAGACAAAGAGTGACAGTATTACATGAAATGGTGACACAGAAACCATAGGCAGGCCTGTGTTGAATTTTTCCTCTCGTGGTGGTGCCATTTCCCTCTTTGTTCCTGGTGGTTTTCTGGTTGCAAGGTTATTTCACTCTTCTGGATTACAAAGCATAGTCTGCATAGGAGCCACTGACTCAATATTGCAGACAGAAGTCTCTTGTCCACACCTATAGGAATATTTTCCTATTGCCTTTAGCCCAGAGCCTCTCCTTGGGTGGTGACAATAGCCTTGCTATTCAATCCTCCCTCCTTAGTTCTCCTTGGCCTGGAGGCATGGAGGACACTCACACACAATTAAGGCCTTTATAATTAGTGGTCTAATTGTTGGATTAGACCAGATGGTCCTGATCCCGCTTCTCTGGGGAGATCATTGGATTATTATGGCAGCCATGACCATTTGGGTTCAATACCTCAGGCCACACATAACAGAGGCAATATGCATAAACAAATAGCATTGGGACAGCCCCCCATCAAGTAGTGCTCCTTTCTCAGATGGTGTTACCCAGCTGACTTAGATCGTTTTTTAAAACTTGCAGGTAAATGGCATTCCCTTAGGGTAATTGCAAGAGCAATCATGTAATCCAGCTCACTATGGCAATTGTTTTGTGCTGATCTCAGTCTATCAATGACCAATGTTGTGGCTGGTTCTTATTGTGATTGCAGATGCCTTCAGCAATAACCATCAGGAAACTTAGAAAAAATAAAGGTTTATTCCTTACAGAACTTGGAAATTACACAATTACATAGCACACCCGAGGCTACAAAGTGAGGTAGCAGGGAGGAAGAGCATGAGCAGGGGATGTGCTTGGGCCTGGGGTTCTTTTATTAGCATGGAAGGTGGGGATCTAGGGTTTCATGGGCTCACTATTTATTGTAGAATTTAAAACTTAAGAGCATAAATTTAAAGCACTAGAAGAGAAACACAAGTGGCCCAAATAGTCAGTTACTAAAATCAACCAAGATCTCTAAAACAAAGAAGCCTCAGTGGAAGGAGGTGGTACTGCTGTTTATGGAGACCTGTGGCTGACAATGTGTTTATCTGAGATAGCAATCTTTTTAGCGGATACCTCTTTGAAGTGGATGACTAGCCAGTTGAAGCTTAAGTCAATCTTTTGCATTACAAAAACAGAAAAGAACAGTCAGTGTGTATACTACAAGGGCTCAATTATTTGCTGTTTCTACCCTTCTAAATACAATGAATTTCTCCCTCCTTTAGGTCCCTGCTCCCAACCTGCATTGTGGTCTTTGAATTTGAGTTCCTCCCTCCTATTGAAACCTGCTCAAAACTCAACCTATTTCTATATCCTGGAAACTTGCTAAGAGTAGATTTCACATGCTCTCACCATATACACATACAAATGTACCTTTATGAAGGGATGGATATTTTAGCTTGACTGTAGTGATCATTTTACTATCTATAGCAAAATATGTTGTCCACTTTAAATAAATATAACTTTTACTAAAAAAAATAAAATCACTTCCTCCAAGTTTTTCTTGAACAAGCTTACTCTACTCTAATAACTAATTTCATAGCCCTGAGTTCTTATATAGCATACTCAATAAGTATATTAATTGTAACTGCTATGTTTTAAATTGTGATTGTGGGTCTTGTTTACAATACATGCGACATTTACCAGTTTCAGGATTGTGTATCCTGTAGGATTCAAGGTGTGGCTTGCCAAAAGGTAGGATGATTTGCTCTGCTCACTTGTTTTACCTTGTATTTACTCTTAAGTACTTCCTCCCAATGGAAGAAGTAGGATGTGTAATCTTTATCAGGATGTAGCAAGGATGGGGGCCCAGAGTTCTGTCCTGTGCACCATGTTATTAACAACTGGCAAATTCCTCTGGCCTGATCTTTTAAATTATTTAGGATTTTCTTGAGCAAGACTGTTTTGGCACACAGGAAGAGTTCTAGCAACCCTTCACATGACTTACATTTCATTCTTTAGGGTCAAATGAATGATATTTCCAGGGCATTGACCGATATTGCATCATTTAACTTCTCTAAAAGCTACTGTACCCATCTACTATTTTTTTAGCATCATCACACTGAAGCCTTCATCTCTTATGTATGCAATGAAAAGTTTTTTTAATGAACATGTTTAATGCATGTAAATATTTCAATATTGCCCTCATTATAAATTGAGTGGTGGAAAATAAGAAATAGGCCAGAAGCATCTCAACTTTTAAGCAACATCAAGCCTGACATAAATCCTGAGCCAAATTCTAGAAGGAATTATCATAAGCATAGTTTATGAGCCACTAGATGCTAAGATCACCAGGGCCTAATTTGGTCTTACTGGTGGGGGACTCAAATGTTGGAAAAATTTTAGTTTCAGGTGACAGCTAGTAAGCTTAGAAATCAATGTATATAAAAGCTATTGTTTCAGGAACTGAAGGTATGACCCACCTTGACTCCAGGAGATGGTAAACAGTTCCACCTTTGTGACTCAAGAGGACTGCAAGCAATCAAGTTGGTATCTGAGCCATTGTTCTCCAGGGTGAGACACCTACCACCTAGAGCACAGAAAAAGATCACTGCCAAGGGCACAGAAGAAAGAATGCTGAAGCTTTTATCTGATTAATTTTTCCCCTGAATTCCGAACCCCTTGCCCACACTTTTTCTCCTTATAAAAAGGATCAGTTTAAAATGGAATTTAAGATGGTCTGTTAGGGTACAAACCTGTCCTCTTCTCAGAGAGCATTTTCATGGTTACCAGCTGGGAGAGAGGTGAAAAGGTGAGGGGATTAGGAAGTACAAGTAGGTAGTTGCAGAACAGCCATGGGGAATAAAGTACAGTATAGGAAATGGAGTAGCTAAAGAATTTACACACATGACCCATGGACATAAATCATGGTGGGGGGATGGCCTGAGGGGAGGGGTGTTGCAGGGAGGGTGGCAAAGGGGGAAAATCAGGACAACTGTAACAGCATAATCAATAAAATGTAATTAGCCCTGGCTGATGTGGTTCAGCAGACTAAGCTCAGCCTGAGAACCAAAGAGTCAGTCACCAGTTTGATTCCCAGTCAGGGCACATGGCACATACCTGGGTTGTGGGCCACATCTCCAGTAGAGGGTGCATGAGAGGCAACCACACATTGATGTTTCTCTCCCTTTTTCTCCCTCCTTTCCCCTCTAAAAATGAATAAATAAAATCTTAACATAAAAATAGTAAAATATTATTAAAAATACAAAAACATAAAAATAAGTTGTACCAGTATAGCTTAATACCCTTTGATATCAGGGAAATTCACTATACAAGTGAATTTGAACTTCATCAATAAGATTTGAGTTGATATTTGATAGGTATGAAATGACATAATGTGGGACAAGTAGAGAAATGTATCTAGTTATTAGTATAATTGGGGGAATTATAGCTGCTTGAGTGGCCACAGCCAAAGGGGCTGATTAATAGACTGCTATGCTGAAAGGAGATTTCCAGTGGGGAATCTTTTCTCAGTCTGATTTTTCCAAAAATTTATTAAAGGCTTGCATGTTATATAAAAGGCATACTTATAAAATTTGTGTGTATGAAGTAATTGGAAAGTATAGTAAATGCATTAAATGACAGAATCAAGATATGATATGAATATACTTGAGTGATCAAATCTAACAAGATATAATTTAACATGGATAAAAACCAGTTTATATATTTATATCCAGAAAACTAACTGTGTATGTATCTGTTTGGGAAAATACAGCAGCTGCTATGAATAACAAGCTTAAATTTTTCATTGGTTACTATCTGTCAGTATTGCTGAAGTAGGTAGTCCAATCCTAAGATATATCAACAGAAATTCAGTGTGTAGATGAGAGTGGTTGATATTGCATAGTCTTCTGCACTTAACAGACAACATCTGGAGTATTGTGTTAATTCTGGGCCCTATCCTCTACATGAATCTTAACTTCTGTTTCTATACCATAAAGTCAACAGTTTCAATTCCACCTGGAAAATTAATGATTCCCAAATCTATATCTCCAGCCAGAACCTTTTCTCATTCTCACATGTACGTTTTTCTATTTCAGACTGCTCACCAGACTTCTCTGGTTGTGCTCCTGGCTTCTCAAATTTAAGACATCAAATATCAAAGTCACCATTTCCACCTCACATGTCACCATTACTACCACAGCAGTATTCACACAATAAAACCTGTTCTTCCACAAGTATTTTTAATCCTGATAATGGCACCCATCTGCTTTAACCCTACCCTGAAACCTGGGAATCATCGTTGATTCATTTTACCTCATTCCATGTGCCCAATGTTATTACCATTTCCTATCATTTCTATTACATCTCTTTAATCCCTTTACTTTCTCCACCTCTACTTATCACTGGAACTTTGAAGATTCTGCTCAGGAATCACATGCTAAACTGTCTGTGGACCATCCCCCGCCACCTGTTCTCCCCTATCTCTTCCAGGTAGATTTAGACATTCCTTACTCCATGTCCTTAAAATATCCTGTTTGTAATTTTGTTATAGTCCTTTCAGAACTTTGTAAATGTTTGCTATTTCCCCACATTGGACTAAGAGTGTCCTGAGGGTTGGGAATATTATACTGTTCATTGCAGAATCATTTCACCTGACACCTAGAAGGTATAAAAATCAGTATTTAATAGTGCATGAGGTGGCTGTAAACCATGTTTTCTAAAACACAGTTGAAGGGACTGAAAATATTTATCAAAGGGTGACAAGAATCTCACACGTGGCCTACTGTTTTCAGATATTTCAAGGGCTGACATACGAAAGAAGGATTTAACTTGTTTTCAGTGGCCACTAACACTAGGATGAATAAAGCAAAGTGTCAAGGAAAGTCAATTTTTTTAATTTGAGAAATGATTTATGAAATGATCAAAGCAAACATCAGATGAGCTGTCTTTTACAATCTGACAATTTCCTACTACTGAAAGTGTCCAGTTATAAGATAAATGGCTGTTTATAGAAGACATTGTAGATAGTATGTATATATCAAGTGTGTGGCAGAAATTGATAATCTTGAAGTTCTTACTTATCCTGGAGGTTTTATCATCATATTTAAAAATTTCATGTATTAACAGTTGGGTACTTTTTTATTGTTGTTCAATTACAGTTGTCCCCATTTCCTTCCCATTACTTCCCTCCACCCCAACTATAGGGAACCGATCAGCATGGCAATGGCAAATGTAGCCCAGTATTGATCTGGAAAACCAGTCAATGTGAGGCAGCACACAGGAGCCAGGTGTGCAGATTGGTTTTCCCATGGGGAATCAGGCCTGCATTGTACCTAGGCTGCTATGAGACTTGCTTTTGCTAAAACTCCCTCACCCTGAGTTAAGCCTGCAGATGTCTAATGTGTATCTCTGAAGCAACTCCCTAAAGTCTGCACTAAGGTATCCCAAGGACAAAATGTAACTAAATCTATCATTTTTATCGTTCCCTCATATTTGCAACTTTTTTCTTTTTTGTTATCTGTAAGAAGTAATCACTTTACTAAATCTAGAAATAATGAGAACCTTCTTTGATGTAATGTGACTGAAAAACAATAAAAGCCTGTCCAGGCAAGGGTCAGGGCACTCTCCTCTTGAGAGAATGGCTGGGACACTCAGAGGTGCTCTCCCCTTGAGAGAGCAGCTGTGCCATTCCTTTTTCTCCACAGGACTCTGTAGTCCATGTGAATTTGTGTACCACATCCACAACACACAAACTCCAGAGGGCTAGAGTCTGCATCACCCACCCATCCCAAACTCTTACACTGAGTCCACCCCCAGCACCTCCATGTCCTTATCCATGAATCCTTTATACATGTTTCTTGGTGACCCTTCCCTTTCTTTCACTCATTATCCCTTCCCCCACCCCTCTAGTCACTGTCAGTTCTTTATTTCCATGTCTCTGGTTCTAGTTTGCTTGCTTGTTTGTTTTGTTCATTAGGTTTCACTTATATGTGAGATCATATGGTATTGTTTTTCACCAGCTGGCTTATTTCACTTAGCATATGCTCTCCAGTTCCATCCATGCTGTCCCAAAGGGTAGAGGTTCTTTCTTTCTTATGCATACTATTCCATTATATAAATGTACCACAGTTTTTGGATCCACTCACTTAGTGATGGGCACTTAGGCTGTTTCCAGCACTTGAGTATTATAAATTGTGCTGCTCTGAAAATTGGGGTGCATAGGTTCTTTTAGATTGGTGTTTCAGTCTTCTTAGGGTATAATCCCAGCAGTGTAATTGCTGCATCAAAAGGCAGTTGCATTTTGAGTTTTCTGAGGAAATTCCATACTGTTTTCCACTTGTCTGCATTTCCACCAACAGTGCACTAGGGTTCCCTTTTCTCTACAACCTCTCCAACACTTGTTGTTTATTGCTTTGTTTATGATGGCCATTTTCACCAGTGTGAAGTGGCATTTCATTGTGGTTTTAATTTGCATTTCTCTGATGGCTAGTGATGCTAAGCATGTTTTTATATGCCTCTTGGCCTTCTGTATGTCATCTTGGAGAAGTGTCTGTTCAGGTCCTTTGCCCATATTTTAATTGGATTGTTTGTCTTCCTGGTATGGAGTCATGTGAGTTCCTTATATTTTTTGGAGATCAAACCCTTGTCCAAGGTATCATTAGCAAATATATTCTCCCATACAGTTGGTTCCTTTTCCATTTTACTGATGTTTTCTTTAGCCGAGCAGAAGCTTTTTATTTTGATGGGATCCCATTTGTTTATTCTTTACTTTATGTCCCTTTTTTAAGGGATATATTAGTGAAAATATTACTGTATGGAATATCTGAGATTTTCCTGCCTAAGTTCTCCTCTAGGTAGGTATATGCTTCTAAATCAGCAAATCATAGTCATGGGATCTTGCAAAAATGTAGAAATATAGTGACATTTGTCAGATTTAGCAAATAAAAGTAACAGGATTTGAATTTCACATTATAAAGAATAATGACAGTATATGTTTAAATCATGTAATATTTGGGATGTACTTATACTAAAACTAAAATTAAAATTTTCTAAAATTAAAATTTCATTATGCTAAATTGTATCTAAAAATACTATTTTCAATGCTATTTACATATTATTCAACTGCTAATATCATTGATGATGATATAGGAGGTGGATATTTCATGTTGCGTCACACCAGAAATGTCATAATTCTAATGTTTCTGTGTAAATAAGCAGTTCCATTTTCAGCTCATATTCTAAGAGACAGTAACTTTCCTCATTAAAAGTTGTTTATAATGCACTATGATCACCACAGTCACAGAAGAATATTCAGCTTGGAGACACTGAAGGTACAGTGCATGTGGCTTAATGAAACACAGAACTATAGCATCATGCAGCTTTAGGGAGCATGTTGTGGAGTGTATGTAGAGGTAATGTTGCCCTAAGACATAAGCATATTAAAAAATCCAATACTAAGCATTTTCAGTTTGAGCAAGTTTATAAACAAAAGCAAAAGTGAGTAATAAAAGACTTGAAGAAAGAAATGGATAGCCCAGTTCATACCAGATGCCATGAGACAACTCTTAAACAAAGAATTAATCACCTCAACATGTAAAGAACAACCCGAAAAGAATAAGAAAAAGTAAGCTAGTAAAAAAACAGGCAATGGATATGAGCAGTTTGCAGAAAAACAACTACATATTGCCTTTTTTTCTGTTTAATTTAAACATATTCAACCATAATAAGAGATATACTGAGTGAAGTTATATTGAGAAACCATTTATGACTTTTAAGATTGGAATAAATCCAAAGGCTAGTGAGGCTGTACAATAAGGGAAATAGATGCTCTCACATACTGCAGATGGGAGCGCAAAATGGCATGATGTGTATGGAGTCCAGTTTGGTGAAATCTCTCAATATTCATATGCATTCACTTTTATGAAATTAATCTACAAAGAGACTCTCACAGTGTGCAAAATGAAATATATATTGATATATGTACCTGTTTAGTAATTGCAGCATTGTTTGTAATACCAAAGGCAATGTAAATGTTTGCCATTAGGGGGCTGACTCAGTAAATTATGGTATATCTATAATATGAACTATTATGGAGCTGTTTAAAAATGAATGCTAAATCTCTGGATTTACTAATAAAGGTCTCCAAGATATATAGTTAAATGAGAAAAATGCAGAAAATTGTGTTTAGTTTGCTGCCATTTTTATAAAAATAAGGCACTAATGAGAATTGTTGGTATTTGTATGTTCCTTAAAACCACCAGACTGCACAGGAAACTAAAAGGAGCATTTACCTGTGTGGAAGTGAGATTGGAAATTGGGCAGAGGCAAAAAAAAGCATGAACCAGAGACTTTTCACTGCATACTTTGTTATACTTAATTTTGACATTATGTGAATGATCATTTTCAGCAATGTTATAGAAAGAATTTTGTGATAATTATCTTTGGTTGAAAATAAAGTTTTCATAAGAAACTCTTCTTACCACAACTCTGTGGACCTACCTATCTAAAAATAGGGATAGTGTTTTGGGTTAGATTGTCACTCTACCAGTAGTATTTGTCAACATTGAGAATAACTTACCTTTTAATCTTACATGTCTTAATATCCAAAACATAAATGTATTAGTGTGACCCTTTAAGATGTTTCTCTATGAACCTGTCTGTATAAAATTGTGGACTTGTTCTAACTCCTTTGCTGTGTGACATTATCATTTCCCCTTATATGGGTCTCCGTTCACCTCATTTTATTGCCCTCATTTTTCAGGAAGCATCATTGAAAAATTTATCTAGTTCTACATTACCTCACCTCTTCCTGCCTCATCTCCCTTCCCTTTCATTTGCACATTCCACCACTATTTATTACTTTCAGTATGAGTGTGCACATACACTGGCAAAAATGTACATCTGCATAGAATTTTGCCTGCTTATTTCCTGGTTCTCCTGTGAATAATTCTTTGAAGCATCAATCTATTCAAACTTCCATGATCTTCATATTTCCCCAAATCCCTTCCAGTGAAAAAATGCCTATAAACTCACACTACTTTTAGAACTTCCTACATATATGAAATGATAGTATGGCAACTTGAATGAAGGGTATGTGCTTTTGAAAAAAGGATCATTTTGCTGAGATCCCATTTGTTTATTCTTTCCTTTATGTCCCTTGCTCTGGGGGACATATCAGTGAAAAAGTTTCTGCATGAAATATCTGAGATTTTCCTGCCTGTTTTCCTCTAGGACTTTAAGAGTGATATGGCTTATAGCTTATATTTAAGTCTTTATCCACTTTGAATTTCTTTTTGTGTATGATGTAAGTTGGTGCTCAAGTTTCATTTCTTTGCACGTAACTGTCCAGTTCTCCCAACACCATTTGTTGAAGAGACTGTTTTCACCCCATTTTTGTTGCTGCCTGCTTTATCAAATATTAATTGGCTGGAGACTTGGGCTTATTTCTGGGCTCTCTGTTCTGTTCCATTGGTCCATGTGCCTGTTTTTATGCCAGTACCAGGCTGTTTTGATTACAGTGGCCTTGTAATACCGTTTGATATCAGGTATTGTGATCCCTCCTACTTTGCTTTTCTTTCTCAAAATTTCAGCAGCTATTCAGGGTCATTTATGGTTCCATATAAATTTTTGAAATGTTTGTTCTATGTCTGTGAAATATGCCATTGGTACTTTAATGGGTATGGCATTGAATGTGTACATTGCTTTGGGTAATATGGACATTTTGATAATGTTAATTCTTCCAATCCATGAACACGGTATATGTTTTCATTTGTTTGTGTCTTTCTTGATTTCTTTCTTCAGTGTTATGTAGTTTTCTGTATATAGGTCTTTTACTTCCTTGGTTAGATTTATTCTTATGTATTTTATTTTTCTCTTTGCTATATCAAATGGGATTTTTTTCTTGATTTCTGCTTCTGTTGTTTCATTGTTGGTATACAAAAATGCCTTTGATTTCTGGATGTTGACTTTGTATCCTGCTGTTTTACCAAATTCGTTTATTAGGTCAAGCAAAAGCTTCTGCACAGCTAAAGAAAACAGTATTAAAATAAAAAGAGAACCAACTGTATGGGAAAACATATTTGCCAATGATACCTCAGACAAGGGTTTAATCTCCAAAATATATAAAGAACTTACACGACTCCACTCTAAGAAGACAAGCAACCCAATTAAAAAATGGGTAAAGGACTTGAACAGACACTTCTCCAAGGAGGACATACAGAGGATCCAGAGACACATGAAAAGATGCTCAATATCGCTAGCTATCAGAGAGATGCAAATTAAAACCACAATGAGATACTACTTTACACCAATCAGAATGGCCATCATAAGCAAAGCAACAAACAACAAGTGTTGGAGAGGTTGTGGAGAAAAGGGGTCCCTAGTGCACTGTTGGTAGGATTGCAGACTGGTACCACCACTAGGGAAAACAGTATGGAATTTTCTCAAAAAACTAAAAATGGATCTTCCTTTTGCCCCAGCAATTCCACTGCTAGGATGATATCCTAAGAACTGTGAAACACCAATCCACAAGAACCTATGCACCCCAATGTTCATAGCAGCACAATTTACAATAGCCAAGTGTTGGAAGCAACCTAGATGCCCATCAGTAAATGAATGGATCAAAAAACTAGGGCACATTACACAATCGAATTCTATGCAGCAGAAAGAAAGAAGGGACTCCTATCCTTTGCAAAAGCATAGATGGAACTGGAAAGCATTATGCTAAGTGAAATAAGCCAGTAGGTGAGAGACAAATACCATATGATCTCAACTTTAACAGGAACCTAAAGAACAAAGCAAAGAAACAAGCAAAATATAACCAATGAGACTGAAATAGAGAACAGTCTGACCGTGTTCAGAGCAGAGAGGAGAGGGAATTTCAGGGGAATTTCAGGGGAAAAGGGGAAGGGTTTACAGGAAGAAGTATAAAGGACACATGGATAAAAACTAGGGGTGTGTGGAAATGGGAGGGAGGAGGGGAGAGCTGGGTGGGTGGGTTGGGATGGGAGTAAAAGAAAATTGCACTGCAACAACAATTAAAATTAAAAAATTAAAATAAAAAAGGACCATTTTGTCTTTCATATGGTTTGTGGGATCAGGGTAGCAAGACATTGATAATGAATCTTGACTCTGCTGAAATTGGGTCAGGATGTCAGGAAAACCTAAGTTTACAGGTTGGCCTATCAGGTAGAGAAAGTGAGTACTGACAGCAATCAAAGAGACTGTGACAGTATTCATGGGATGGTGTATTGATGTTAGCTTTTCAATTGGCATTTATCTGAACCAAAGTTTCTGTTCTTAATTTAGGGACAGTTTTAGCTGTGGAATTCCTGGCATCAGCCTATAGGTGGGGATCATAGTTTTTGAGGATAAGGAAAAAGCACAGGGTCTTTTTAAAAAAATGCCTCTGGCCCTGGCTGGTGTGGCTTAGGGGACTGAGTGCCAGCCTGTGAACCAAAAGGTTGCCGGTTTGATTCCCAAGCAGGGCACATGCCTGGTTGTAGGCCAGGTTCCCAGTTGGGGTTGTGCAAGAGACAACCACACATTGATGTTTCTCTTCCTCTGTTTCTCCCTTCCCCTCTCTCTAAAAATCAATAAAATGTTTTATAAAATGCCTCCAATATTCACCTAGGTAGGTGCTTCCGTGAAAGTTCAGCATTATTGACCTCAACTTTCTTTCATCTATTGACTCAAGCAAACAAAAACAGAAAAGAACCCCCACCCTGACAATGGGAGCTACTGACTCATCATTGATTGGCATGACTCAGAATTTCTAGAGGCAGTATTGAACAGGTAGGGAGAGGAAGGGGTTGGGGTGTTGTTACAGGGCACCTGTAAGTGTGCAATTAGGGTTGATAGATGTGAGGGTATGACTAAATGGGAAAAGGCATGGCATACCAGGTCACAGTGCAAGCTAAAGATAGTTTCAGTGTTTCAATCAGATGGAAAGGATCCAGTTGATGAAAACTGAGTAGGATGTATCAAAGATAGGTAGGTGAGTGGTAGTCATCATCTGGGAGATCTGTGCATAAGGAGAGACTATAGCTGAAAAATGAAAGGCAGAGCATTAGTTCTCTTCCTCCTTACAACTCCATATGCAGCTACTCTGCTGGGTGAGCAGCTCTGGGAAAGCTCCTGACCTATATAAGGGGATCAGGGAATCAAGTAGGTCAGTTGAATGATTAAGGATATTAGTAATGATAGATAACATTTAGCAAGTCCTTGTTACTTTAAGATACTCTGTTAAGTGTATACAATATATCACTTTATTTAATCTTTCCAGTGACTTTATGAGGCATGTATGGTTATTATCCTGATTTTACAGTTTTAGAAATTGAAGTTCAAAGAAACTGAGTTATTTGTATAAACTCTCATAGCAAGTCAGTAATAAAGTTAGGATAGGAAACATGAAATACAATTCTAGATCCTAAGCTCTTAAACTTTAAGGGGCAAAGAAAAACTATGGACTTAGTACTGGGATGGCTATGGCAAGGGGAAGCTGTAATCTGGGGACAAGCCAGGCACCTAGGCTGTCTTTAGGCAGAAAATCACGGGCATGGTGGCAGCCACATAAAGCTGGAAAACAATTTAGGGACCCCTAGCTTGTGACTGGAATTTGGCCAGGGTTTGGTAGCCTACTTACAAGCCCCACTGATAGTTGTGGTTGAGATTATAGATATAATGTCTGGGTCAGGAGCTGGCACATACCTGGGACTAATGGAAACACCCAGAAAACTCAGCTTTGAGGAAGAAGGAAAGCAAAGGCAACATTATGGAGTAAAAATTCATCCTTTCCTAGTCTAGTGGAAGTCCTTTCCACACAGGAAGGAGGTTGAAAGTAGTGTCAAGCTTGGGGGAAAGAAAGCAGTTAGTGCTCTATTTTATTTTGCCTGGAAGTCCTGTTATTTTGTATTTGTCATTCAGATTATATAATCTTCCTTTGGATCAAGCCCTGGCTGGTATAGCTCAGTGGATTGAGTGCCAGCCTGACAACCAAAGGGTTGCCAGTTTAATTCCCAGTCAGGGCATATGCTTGGGTTGCTGGCCAGGTCCCCAGTAGGGGGCATACACAAGAGTCAACTACACATTGATGTTTCTCTCCCTCTCTTTCTCCCTCCCTTCCCCTCTGTCTAAAAATAAATAAATAAAATTCCTTTGGATCTAGACTTCCCTGCCTGAGAATGACTAGATCTCTCAGGTCATCATGGTACCCTTCAATAAACATCTCAGAATTTATTTAGTTGGACCCCTTATGAAAGACTAAACATTCTGGAAGTGAGTACTATTCAGAAGCTACCAGTGGGAAGCACAGACCCTTCTATTTCAGGGAAAGCATTCTTCCACAGCAGATTTGTGGCCATCTATCTTTCACCAAACAAACAGTTATTGAAGAAGGACAGTAGCTTTCTCTTTTTGTGAATCATTAAGAGCCACAGACATTTCAGAAAGAGGTGTTGAGTTATGGATTAGAACCATGATTGGTGTCAATCTAACTTTGAACCCTCCATGCCTCCGCCTTAATGTGCTTCCACTGTAAGCATTAGCACCTCTTCATACATACTTATTAGACTTCCAACAGTGGCAAACAAGCAGGAGGCATGAGTCTGCATATGTGCTTTTTCTATGCTTCAATAAGCAATTAATAGAAAAATGAAAATTAATATATGACCTGAGTCATCATTTGCCTTTGTTTAGGTTGAGTGGTATAGCACAGAGGCATGCTGAAATCAGCACAGTTTTACAGCACACAGGAGTTTTGTGTTGTCACTTGTTCAGCAATCAGTTTATGGGCAGACCTTTCATAATAACTGGCTCGCTAAGTACATTTGTACCTCTCACAGAACACCATGTTCTTCAAGATGAGAGACAAAAAATCAGTTACACACACTCACTAAAGCTAGGGACTTCCAGTATCTTTCTTGCTCAGGAACTTTTCAAAATTCTCATAGTTTGTCTTATTTGAGAATTTCCTTGAGAGACATGACACTATTGATGGTGATCTGGTCAGTTATCAAGGAAGAAATGTATTTCACTCTTCTCTTGCAAAGCTTCTTGATAGATACAGAAATCATGTGCATTGTGGAGGTTATAGGTCACCTGGGTGCTCTTAGGGGATAGGAAATAAGAAGCCATACTACAGATGAATCAAGAAAGTCCTCAAAGTCCTCAAAGATCACTCACTGCCTGAGAGGCCAAAAAACAAACAAACAAACAAACAAACAAACAAAAAACCACTATTGCATTCAGTGACCTAAAATTTCTGCAGATATAAATCTAAAGAACCTTTGTAAATTGTTTTGCAAAAACAATTTAGCAAAAAAAAAAAATCCCACTGCTTTATTAAAAATCCAGGTGAAGGTCTTCCTGAACTTATCTATTTCTTAAAGATGAATCCATTATCATATCCCAGTGCCCACTCCCCAAAGTAGAGCATTGGAGTCTCTGGTTGGAGTGCAGTTTGAATGGCAGTATATTGGTGCTATAGTTCTGAGTTTGGATTCAGACTATCTATATTC
Source organism: Phyllostomus discolor (assembly GCF_004126475.2). Taxonomy (NCBI): domain Eukaryota; kingdom Metazoa; phylum Chordata; class Mammalia; order Chiroptera; family Phyllostomidae; genus Phyllostomus; species Phyllostomus discolor. The sequence goes on from NC_050198.1 coordinate 68,513,285, forward strand.
AAACCCAAGCCTACAATCGCTTAGCAGTGGCAGTGCCTTTATCACTGCTTTTCCCTGGTCATAGTTCCCATTAACCACTAATTAAAGCCACCCATATAATCTAAAGTAATTGTTTACTCTATCAAAAAAACCAAGACAAGTCCCTTTCTTTTCTACTCTTAAACCCTTCCCTTACAGAAATTCTAGGCTTATTCCTTGATCTTAGTATAGGTAATTAAACTTTCATTTTGACAAACATGAGACTGACCCTTTTTTAATGTGGTAAGATTAAATTAAGCAATATATATAAAGAACTTACCATAATTTTTGACATATTCACCATTCAGTAAACAATAGCTTATTATCACCTTTAAAAATTAATAGTAGCCTTTTGGCTCTCTGAGCAGCACCATGGCAGTGGGCAAGAACAAGTGCCTGAGGAAAGGTGACAAAAGGGGAGCAAAGAAGAAAATGGTTGATCCATTCTCTAAGAAAGATTGGTATGATGTGAAAGCACCAGCTATGTTCAACATAAGAAATATTGGGAAAACGCTAGTCACGAAAACCCAAGGAACTAAAATCACATCGTATGGTCAAATACACGGAAGGGCCATGCATTTGAAGTGAGCCTAGCTGATCTGCAGAATGATGAAGTTGCATTTAGAAAATGCAAGCTAATTACTGAGGATGTTCAGGGCAAAAACTGCCTGACTATTTTCCATGGCATGGATCTTACCCATGACAAAATGTGTTCCATGGTCAAAAAATGGCAGATCATGATTGAAGCTTATGTTGATGTCAAGACTATTGATGGGCATTTCCATTGTCTATTCTGTGTTGGTTCTAGTAAAAAAAACACAACAATCAGATTTGGAAGACCTCTAATGTTCAGCATCAACAAGTCTGCCAAATCCGGAAGATGATGGAAATCATGACCCAAGAGGTGCAGACAAATGACTTGAAAGAAGTGGTCAATAAATTCATCCCGGATAGCATTGGGAAAGACATAGAAAAGTCTTGCCAATCTATTTATCTGCTTCATTATGTCTTTGTTAGAAAAGTCAAAGTGCTGAAGAAGCCCAAGTTTGAAATGGGAAAAGTCATGGAGCTTCATGGTGAAGGTAGCAGTCTGGCAAAGCTACTGGGGATGAGACAGGCACTAAAGTTGATTGAGCTGATGGATATGAGCCCCCGATCCAAGAATCTATTTAAATTCAGATATTTAATGGTGATAAATAAAAAAGCCTATTTGTGATTAAAAAATTTATAGTACTAATGTTTTTAATAAGAACAAATATACTCTTTATTGGTTGTGCTTAGCTTGACTCAAAGGATTTCCCTTTCCTGGTCCTATGTTACTTCTGAATTTCTTCTTCCTTTTTTTTTTGGTTCCAATAGTATTTATACCACATAGGGGACATTCATACCTGAAACTGAGCAACTTAGAATTATTGCATGCACCTTTCTAAATGCTTTATATTAAAAATCACTATTTGCATAAGCACTTCAAATATGTATTTACCTTTACTATGGGGAAAGCTCTGTGTCAGGCAGTGTCATATTTGGACCAGGCTTGATTGTTTAATGACATTAAGATAGAAAAGACAGATGCGGTCAGGACTAGGGGACTAGATGTCACCCTTGGAGTAGGTTCTTGTGAGGCAAAGTCAAATGTGATCCTAGAAAGAAGTCCAGTCTAACAAACAAAACATGATTATCAGGAGATCACAGGCAAGTAGTTCACTACCACAGTCAACATCAGGGAATCCATCAGGAAGCAGTGAGGTAGGTGAGATAGGGACATCAATAAGCAATCCCAGATCAGCAGAGAATTGGCATAAGAGATGTCTACTACATGACTTTATAGTAGACCATGTTTGTTTATATGATCATATCACTATCATAGAATATATTATCAAAATCTAATCCCTGATGTTGAGCATATAGAATGGAAAACATGGATTCTGAAGCCAGATGAATCTGTCACTTATTTGCTAGATGACTTTAGACACGCTATGTAATCCCTCTGAGATTTGATTTCCCTATATAAACAATTATTCATAATTGTACTGAGAATTAAAGCACCTAGATTGTGTATGGCAGTTAGTAGGACTTCTCCTATAATATTAATGTTTACTAAAGTTGTTAACTGGTAGTACAAGCTCCAGTTTTGAGCTTTGGTTTTGAAGATCTTTAGTTTCTAGTAAGGAAACTGATAAGGGCAAAGCAGAGCTTCAGTCTTAGAACTATGGTCCTAGCTTGTTGCAAGACAGGAAACTATTCTACAAGGAAAAAATACAAGGATAAATCCAACTATAGGGCTAAAAGGTAGCCACTTGGTCATAAAAATCAAGTTAGAAATCTAGTTATCAGAACTAGAACACAAGACAAGGGTGGGGTTATGAGCAATAGTAACTTAATACTGAGTCTCATTACTCTGGTTAGAACTCTGAAAATTCCTCTTCACTTACAGGTTTATGATTTCTTCTAGAAATAGGACCAAGGTTATGGATGTGTGTGTTGCATTTTGGGTGAATATTGGCTTTAGATAAGGAATTGAAGGGGTTCAGGTATTGGGAACTGGGGAGGACCAAATATCAGTGTATGAAACATTTGCCTTACACTCTTGGTCAGTGTTCTCCGATAAATATTTTAACAATTATTAAAATTTTCTATATCTACAATTTTCTGTATCTGCAATGTCCACTATAAGCCACATGTACCTACTGAGCACTTCAAATGGGGCCATTGTAACCAGGAACTTATTTTTAAATTGCATTTAATTTATCCTACCTGGAGTTTGTTGAGGTTCTTGGATTTATGGATTAATTTTTTCCTTCAAATATGGGATATTTTGGTCATTCTTCAAATATTCTTTCTGCCCACTTCTTTCTCCATTCTCCTTCTGGAATTCCTACAATGTGTAACTTAGTATGTTTGATGTAGCCACACAGGTATCTGAGCCTCATTTTGTTTTTCTTTATTCCAGTTTTTAACGGAAGTCTCTGTTTGGTTCACTTAGTGATCAGCTAATAATTATTTAATTTAAAATAAATTTTAATTTATATCTAATTATTTTTTACTACTCTATTGAAGAACAATACAGCTCTAGTTCTTAAAATTATTTGTTTGGACAACACATATATGAAAACCTAATAATTCATCACTATAAAATAGTAGTCAACTTAGTGTTACATTATATAATTAAAAAAATAGCTTTCAGAGTAAGTTCATGAAAGAAGTCTTTCCCCAAAAAAGATGGATTTCATTTAGCCTCAAGGAATTTTTAGGATTTGTAATAAGGAGAAGGAGTACAGTTTGAGTGGTCAGGCAAAAGATACACCAAAAGTCACAATGAAAGGCAGATTCCAGAAATCATGCCTAATGTCTTTTACAAAATTCACAAAGGTGATTGATAGATCATGGAGAGCCTCAAATGACCTGACTGACTGAGATATTTTAAATGTGTATGGAGTGGAAAGCCACTGGAATTTTTAAAAAATATGATTTAGTATTTTTATATTTCTGGTTAGAAACATAAGTACATTCATGTTGATTTGCTATTGGTTTTCAGGAGATAAAGTCTGTTATTTTCTTCAATTTACTTATGACATTTTTCAATTATGAAAACAATAAATGCATACTTTAGAACATTGGAAAACCGAAAAGTATGAAGAAAGTTAAAAGAGATTAACATGATTAAAAGAGTGTTTATAGTAAATTAATTTGATGATGTTATGCAGGATAGATTGAAGTGGGTGGGAGTTATCTAGTCTCTTCCAAAGTGGAGAGGTTGGTGAAACTTAGAACATCTTGGAGCATGTCCCTAGGAAGTATAGAGCAGTAGTTTCTACTTTGGACCCATATGTAGGTTAAAAAACAATGTTCTAAATAGGCCACTTGAGTTATAACTCTTACTAGAACATATCTTGCATGTTGTACATTCAAAAATAGAAACAAAACACTGTATTTGGCAATACATTTTGAAATTTAAAATGCATATTTATCCCGACAATTGCATTCCTAAGAATTTATCTTAAAGATATTACACAATTGCCCAAAGTTTTCTGTACCAGATGTTCATAGAATATTGTTCAATAGCATGAAGATTGGAAACACTGTTAGTAGCCATTAAATATTGTAAAATGGAATAATATAAAACTGTTAAAAAGCAAACAAATTGTTCTTTGTGTATGGATATTGGAAGATTCAGAGCAGTATGATTAACATGATCTGATTCATTCATTCGGTGAACACTTACTGAGCCTAGCATTGTAGTAAGCACTGCAAATCCAACAGTGATAAAGACAGACAGGATCACTGCCCCCATGAAGTTCGCATTATAGAGGGAGTGGTGTAAGATTCATGTGATGAAAGCACTGTATCAATTTAATTTAGAAGAGAATAGAGCTTATAACAATCAATGACATTGCAGGTTTTGTAAGTTAAATTTATAAATGAAATAATCATAAATTGTAATGTGTAATAAAGGCCACCAAAAAGCATAAAAAGGAGAATTGATAGAATGAACAATAGAAACCAGAGGTCTGCTTTAGAAAAGGAAGGCCTCTCTAGGAGTTCACTGAAGCTGAATTCAAAGAAATGAGAAAGGACCAGCCATGACAATAATTCAAGAACTTCATAACTCTCTGTATGACTTTTTAAAAAACATGAGCCTATACTGTTTGTTTAGTTAGAAACATAATTCATCAATGGGTTATTAAAAATATAACCCCACCATACTTGTTATTTAATGTTTAATATTTATTGTTCTAAGTTGTAATAATGATGTCATTGTCTAATGTTATGGATAAACCTAAAGGCCCATTCAAATGTCGGATTCCTTGTGGGTTCAGACTGTGTTGCTCTCTGAGTTTCAGGGGAACTTGAAAAAGCTGCTTCTCATTGTTTTTATATTAGGTTTAGGATGCCTGGCAGTGCAATCCATCAATAGCATATGCTGCCCGATAAAGCTGAACAGCTTCTTATTCTTTGAATGCCTGGCATGCAGTTGGGATGGGGCAGTGTCTTCAGGGGGTTAGTCAAACTTTTTTTCCTAAATTCCTTTTAACTCCCTAAGGAGACATATGTGAATTTAGAAATAAGTTTCAATGTTTTTGTTTATTTGTTGTTTTTTTACTTCAGCTTTGTTTTTGTTTTCCCCAAAGGGTGAGATGATGATCGGGGATTTGGGAGACAGAAATTCTTTAAATTATTGTCTCAGCACTGAAAGCAAACCTTGGGAGAGATTTTGGTTGCATTCTCAGTCTGATCCAGTTTACAATAATTCCTATATAGTTGCTGTCTACAAGACAGGGAGTTAGGCTGATTTGCAAGAACCCTAGGTATGGTGAATACTTTCTAACAAATTTGATTACTTGGTTTGGGAAGTAGTACCACTATCTTTCAACTCTCTGTTTGGGTCAGGATGTAGCATCTTTTTTTTTTTTAAGATTTTATTTATTTATTTTTAGAGAGGGAAGGGAGGGAGAGAGACAGACAGACAGACACAGACAGTGTGCAGTCAATGACACAGTCAATGTGCGGTTGCTGGGGGTCATGGCCTGCAACCCAGGAATGTACCCTGGCTGGGAATCGAACCTGAGACACTTTGGTTCCCAGCCTGCGCTCAATCCACTGAGCTACGCCAGCCAGGGCAGGATGTAGCATCTTTTTGGAAAAATCAGCTGTGGTGTAATTGGTTCCATTGCTCCTCTGAGTGACTTCAAGTTGCTAAGCAACTCAGTTCTGCACTCCTTTCCTGCTGAGTCTTCCCAGTCTATTGTTAGAGTCATGTTATTATATCAGTCAGTCCATTGATAGAAGCAGATTATTTATCAACAGAGAATTGAGGAAGGGTGAGTAAAGAAAACAAAAATGGCAGACAGTGATACCATTAATGAAGTTAGGTATATGGGAAAATGTTTGTGTGCACAAAGAAAGCCATTGTCTTGAAACATCTTTGCTGTTTCTGGACATGTGGGACCTTTCCCAGTTCAGCCTTTACCCCAACATAGAAATCATATGTGGGGATCACATTTAAAAACATTTTCCCCTTATTAGTTATAAACAATGGTGTGCTGGTAACTATTTAATAACTGGCTGGAGGGGGAGAGTGAAGGAGGCTGAGTATAGCATTTGCAGATTTCTATGGTATAAATACTGCCACCATGGCTAATTTCAAGCTGCTAACATAACACCCCTGCACTCAGAGTTGAGAAGAGATATGCATAATCACCTTTTGAGGTAGATCACTGTTTACCAAAACACAGTGAAAGGTGGCCCTAAAATTGCCACCAGTATTTAGTTCCAAATAATCCTTGTATCAGGTGCTGGTTCTAGCAACCCAATATAATAAAGCCCTCCAAACACTTTTTACCTTTATCATTTAGATAATTGCTAAAGCTGATTGATAATATTTATTGAGATCTTGCTATAAATCAAACACTATGCTAAGTGCTATTTTTAATTTATATTATTTCATAGAACCCTAATAGCCACCTATGGTAGAGGTATTGTTATCATCATTTTATAGATGAGAAGACTAAGACTTAGATGAATTAGTTTCTCTAGTGTCACAGTTTTTAGATAGTACAGCTGTGCTTCAAGAACACAGTTTTGTCTGGTTTTAATGCTCCTGTGTTCTATGAAGTATTTAGGAGGCATATAATCTGCATTTTTGGGGATAGTGCTTCAGTTCTTGCCTTTCCTTCATTATTTTGCAGACACAGAATCAGCCTGGGGGCCTGTAAGTTGTCTCATTAGCTGTCTAACTGAGCTTTCCAAGTTTTCTCTTCACACACAATGTCTCGCCTTGACCTGCCTGACTGTCCTGGCTCTGTCTCCATTAGAAAAGGCAAATACAATCAGACTTTTCATGACACAATTGCCATCTGCTCACGAATGCCTTTTTAGCTGTTTGCGATCCAAGGGCACATTGAAAAACAGCATTCAGCTACCAGGGAGATGTTTGAGTACTGTGATGTTCTGTACAAATGCTATGGTGTCTGAGTATGCAAATTAGGAAGGCGGGAGTCTATCATACCCTCATTAGGTGGCCAAGGGAGGCATTTTGTGTTTTATTGTCCAGAAGAAAAACAACAACTGTATATAGAAACTGCTACTCTCTCTGGTTCCCTAACAACCTTTTTGTTTTCTCTCCCTCTTTTGCTCTCAGACCTATTTTAAGCTTATGAAAAACTCCTAATTTTCTGACCAAGAGCTCCCCATATCATTAAGAATGATTTTGTAGCTGGTGCTTTATCAAAGGGTGGCTGGTTTGACCTTCAAGCATGAGTGAAAATCATTTAGTTTAAGAACATGTCAATAAGTAATACACCCAGGCCTTGTACATTTAATAGCATCTATCAAACATTTTCCCTTAAGAATTTGCTGACCTTCCTGGAAAGTGTTTTCTGAAACACACAGGTTTTATTCACCACATTGATCAAGAAGATTGACATCTACTTATTTCTAACTAACTGACAAATTAGGAGAACAATTAGTAGAAACAGCAGTGAGGTTTCTAAGTGGACCCTTTTGTATTGTATGAAGCACAGTGTCTTAAGTCAACTCTTAAATCTCAGAATATTATATTTACGTGCCTTCCTTTGGCATACAAAGGAGAAAAGAATCTGTGACAAAATATGTTATTTGATGTTATTTCCATTTGAGTATGAAAAATTAGTAAATAGGTAAGTCAATTGTGAAATATTGAACATTAACATAAAATACATTTTAAAGGGGTAGTCATTAAATTATTTTGTCATTGTCATAATATGGGAAAATGTCATGGGAATTTTACAACTTGTAATTATTAATTTTATAAAATTAGTCAGCTTGTGAAAATGAATCTTTTTAAGAATGTAGATATTTCTCTGATTTAGATTCATTTCAAGTGTTTGAGGGAGAGAATTTTTAACTCCTGAAAAAAATGTGGTCAAAAGAGATTCCAACTACTGACATGAGCATTTATTTTAAAATTGAAACTATAAAAGCTTCCTGAATATCTAATGAACTATTATATTTAATAAAGTTAATTTATTCTACTGGCATCTGAAATTAGAATAGAAAAGGAATGTGCCCTGAATAGAAGCATGAGATCAATCTATATTTGGGAGTTTTTGATTAATAGTTTATAAACTTTGATAAGATTCACAGTGCTGTCTGCAAGGTATTTCAATAATTTCAACTAGAATGTCTGAAGATGAAAAGTAATATCTTGATTTCTGAATCAAGACAAATAACATTAACAAAGCCTTCATTGGCTGCATAAATATCCCTTTATTTTATTGACTAAAATTCCCACATTTTAAGAGTACAAACATTAAAAGACTTTTCAGTAGTAGTATACTTTTCAAATACTTCAATATTTAAAAAAATATTCTAAAGCTGTACAGCTCTCCAATCTCTCTGTCACTGAGATGGAACTTGCAGATGTACTGAAAAACTGAACAGATGGTGTGCCGGAGGAGTTTGAATATTGAAGGGCCTTACAGAATAAAGAAAAGCATTTTTATGAGTCCACTATGAATTAGCTGAAAGGACAATTAATTTTCATTTATCTCAAATTCTATGTAAATATAGTCAATTTCTATTTAATGTCACTTTGCCAGAGGTCCTTCCAAAGCAAAATGGGAATATGCAATGTAATTGTTCATACTCAGAATAAAAGCTTGAGCATTAAGTTTACACCAAGCTTCTTTGTCCAAAAGTTATTTTTCAAATGTTCATAGTACCCCATTATGCAACTCTGAGACCATTCATTTTCATCTTCTTTTGCAGTACTCATCCTAACCCCTTTATTTCCCAACTGCATATAAATTGTCTTTCTCAAAAATGTCTTGAAAAAACAGGGAGAACATTAGATATGGCAAATTTTCTTAGAAGTAAGGGGAGCCAAATGATATGTTTCCACCAAAACTGAAATCATGAATCATTATGTCAGAGAGCATCCAAAAGACTGACTTTGATTTTACAAGGCTAACATTAAATAGAGTCTATAATGTAAATTCCTGAGGTACATCAGAATCACCTGAGAGATGTCTTCAAATTTAGATTCCTGGACTCCAAATCCCAGGGAATTCTTTTTCATTAGGGATAGAGTTGAGCTCAGAAATTTTCATATTTAAAGACCACTACATTTTGAGAAGCTGTAAGATAGTGTTTATAAAACCCCTTCACTGTAATTATTCACCACATAACTATCCATGTTTTTACTCATATTGCTGCCTACTCAATTAGGAGTCAGCTTAAATGCAGTCTCTTTCATGAAGCCTTCTATGAACTCTGCCCCCAGGCACAAAGCTGTGATCTCTAGTGTTATGATAGAATAGTATTGTGAAGGAACAGATTGCTAGGCTTTGGGGAGGTTGTGAAAGGGCAGGAGAGGGGAGATCATTGGTACACACAGGGGTGTTTGATATTGGGAGGGGATAATTTAGCTGGACCCAGAGTATTTTATTCTGAGATTTTGTATCTTAGATTGTGCAATGGAGTTGAGATTGGCACAAGGTTTGTAACCTGGATCAACTAACAACAAATACTGTCTGACTTTGACTGATTGGAAGAGTAAAATCCAACCACAGTGTTTTCATGTGTAGGGAGAAGGTTTAGCAGACATTTTATGGCAGTTATGAAGGAAATATGTGCATTAGATAACAAGGTGGCTTAGATAGAATTCATCTAGGCAGAGAATAGGCAGTATTTCTAATAATGTCTCTATTTCTAATAGTATCTATATTATACATGTTCATGCTTTCCAGTCTTCAGCAAATTGCTTCTCGCTGAGGTGTTGTCTTGCCTTCCCCACCTCCTGAAGTTTACTTTTAACATATATATATATATTTTAAAACAAAAACAATTTTTTAAAAAAATCCAGTTACATAGTGCTTTTCTACCACTGTTTGGTAACTCGCTGTGCATGAAAAAACTTTCCATTAATATTCAGACCAATGGCTGATTACTACACATTAGCAGGTGAAAAACCTTAGGAAAATCTTTAATTCCTCCACAAAAGAAATAAATGAAGAGTTTCCTGGAAGAATAACAACTACAACAATAACAATGGCAGTTATTATTATTATCTAATACCTCTAGTTTTCTAATAGAAGGAGCTTCTAGACATTAGTCAATGTCTAGAGAAATGCATATATTAAGATTGCACATTATAATGCTCTTCCCAATGTAGCCAATCTACCTAGGATATTAAATATTTGTTTGAAGAAACTCAACATATTTATTAAAATAGTGAATGGATTAATGAATAAAAAATACTTTAGGGTGTGTCCCTATGCAAGAACATTTCTATTTTAGAAAGGAACTTGGGTCAATCAGAATGCTCAGGTCCAAAGGAGCAAACTTTTTGACTGCAACCCTGCGTGGTGCCTCTGAAGCACACTGTAGAGGCAGCATCTACTCATTAGGCTGCTTTAGTAATCACTGTATAGATTAGGACAATCAATAGTTCAATTTCATAAATGGCTTGTTGCAGTGTTACAGGGATTTACAATCTATGAAATCAAAGAAGCTTTGCCAAGTATTTGTGCTTACTGACCAAACACATCAGTTTCAAGGCTATTTCACATTCCCAATAGAGATAAGATTTCTGTGATTTCGAAGAATGATATTGGCTTTTTCCCAGAAAACAGTCTTAAGTCTTTACATTTCTAGGAATTATATAATTATATTTAAGAGAGCCAATTTACTCGAATTTAAATAAACTGATGTCCTCAAACCAAAGCATTTATGTTTTAACATGTTTCTCTATCAAAGATCCATTATAGGCATTTCCTCCCTCTAGTTCTCTCTAAAAAAAATCTTCACTGTATTACATGTTTGTGATGATAATTATTTCTGAAAATTGATCATTCTGTGCACAAGCAAATCAATCATCCTGTATCTCATTATCAATTCACTGTTTATTATTTTCTGGATGCAGTGTTGGGGGAGTGTTAGACCAAACTCATTAGCATTTCTCATTTAGTGCTACTCATTTGTTTGTTTGTTTGTTTGAGTGAGCAAGTACAATCAAATAGATGGGTGTGAAGTATCTTAGCTTGGCCCAAACAGCTCTTTTTTGTCTGTTTTTGACAGTGTCCTGTAGACAAAGCCTTCTAAAAAGTTTGTTTGCAAAAGATTTCAAGAGATAAAGAGAACCTGAGTTCTCATGATCATATGAGATAAAAGAAACTTTACATTGGAGACTTCTAAGTAAGACAGACTTTCAGATGGGCAGATCAAAGGAAATAAATTCAACAAGCTTGTGTGTTTGGCATAGCAATGATGTAACCTGATATTTCTTTTGTGTGGCTTCACTGAAGAGCTCATGGATTAAATGTTTTTCTAAGATACATAATTGTTACATTTAAGACACTTCTTGGAAGTAACAACTATTGAATACATGAAAAAGACCAGTTTGTTTCCTTCCACTCACCTGTGGAAGTAGAAAGAAATAACATGGATCATATTTTTAAATAATGTGTCACAATTATATGTATGCTGTTAGAAAGGAAAAAAAGAAAACTGAATAAAAATGCCCAAATAAAATGTCTTATGGAGTTAATCCATTTGTAAATATATCTTGTCACAAAGAAAATAAAAAATTATATTCACGCACCAGGAAAATCTTAGTTTAGAATTTCGTATAGCTGACTTGACAGACACATGATGCATCCAAATATTTTTACATAAAGAACTATCAGAAATCTGTTCTAGACGTGGTTTGTCACACAAGTTTCTGCTATTTCTTTTACTCTGCCAACATTCATTTGAACTTTTACTCAGATCATGTGCTAGTAGTCTCATTTTCTTTAGTTTCTTTCTTTTCTTCCCTATTATCAGATATCCTTTCTCATTCTTTCCTTATGACAAATGAAGAGATACATTCTGTCCCTCATTCCCACTCAACTATGAGAATCTTGTCCATATGAAAGAATCGGTCATTTTGTGTCACTGACTTGCTTAGCAATCAAAAAATAAAAGACTTTTGGGTCAAATTAGTGCTTTGGTGGGTAGCCCTGTTTGCACAATGGAATTGAAATCCTGGAGATTGCCATCAACATGTTATAAACGGCTGACTAGCCAACCCATATTTGTTTCTTTTTTATTATTTTATTGTTGTTCAAGTATAGTTGTCTGCATTTACCCCCCACCACTCCCCCAACCCCAACCACCCCCACCTCCCTCCCTTGCTTCCACCTTCCCCCTTGGTTTTGTCCATGTGTCCTTTATAGTTGTTCCTGAAAACCCTTCCCCCCTTCTCCCCACTGTTCCCTCCCCCTTCCTTCTGGTCACTGTCAGGTTGTTCTTAATTTCTATGTCTCTGGCTATATTTGAAGAAGGGTGGATCTTTCAGGCTTCTCTTCTCTATACCAACCCTGTCAGGGTGGGCTTGCGAGTCAGACATATGTATCAATTAGATCTAATCATAAGCAGACAGCCTTAACAGAAGCCTGAGCCACATGAAAATATCTAAACTGGTATTTTCTCTGATATACTGCAACTGAGGTTCTCCTGTTTGAAAATTTTCTGTCTCTCTCACCTTCTCTATTCCCTCCTGTCTTCTCCCTTTCCTCCCTCTCCTTCTCTTATGTAGTCACTTATACATAGGCACAAAAGCAGTAGAGTTAGCTATAGGGAATACTGAAATTGAATGGTTGAGAATCTTACTGCCCATTGAGTCAAAACTGCTGCAGAGTCTGGTGGGGTTTTTTTTTCCTTCCTTTCTTTCAATTACCAAATCAGAGTTTGCTTCCAAACAGTTACGGCTTCCTTCTATTTTGCTTCTTTAGTGAGAATTTAGGCAATTTTTCAAGTCATTTTTAAGACCTCTTTGATTTTTCTAATCATGTTTTTAGTAAAATGTGGCCTTCTTACTGAATTGACATTTGCTGACAAAGATAGCCAACAGTGATTGCAGATCATAGTAGGAGAATCTTAGCTGTATCTCTAAGAGTTTGCCTAGGTGCTGGGTATCGAGGTAGCTTTATATGTATTAATGCCCTATCATCGTAATTTTATTAGACTGATATAACCACATTCCTTCTCTCCATCATACAATAGTTTGAGAACCATTTTCTCTGTCCTTTGGAAAAGATTACAAATATTCACATTGGCCTGAGTTTTTGCTCCATGTTGTTAAGCATCTGGATGAAGAATGAAAACTGCAGTCAATTACCTAGGTTTTTTTTCTAAACATCTAGGTGTATAGTATTATGGATAGGGCCTGCCTTTCTCTATATAAAGTTAAGGGGAAGTTTGAGTTAGGTCTTCATGTCAGTCCTGCTAAGAAACACTGTAGTTTGGATGTTCTGATAATTATAATAAAGGTGTGAAACTTCTGGAATTATTAAAAAACTGCCTCATATCACTTCATCTTGCATGTTTAGAAACAGCTTTTGCCAATATCAGTGCCAGCTGTTAGAATGTTTTACATATTTAGCTTTTTCTCCCTTTCTGCATTGAATTCAAGCTCTTTGATGTAAAATTTGTTTCCATTTGAGAACAGTAATTTTCACTTTCTAAAAAAGGAATGTAATGCTTCATCAAAGTTACAGGAGATATTTTAAAGTATCTAGATGATAAAAAGCAAGAACTTTTTGAAAGAAAGAAAATATTTGCCATTAGAGGTAACTGACATGGAAATATTACATGCCTAATTGGTGAACTCTGCCTGATGAGCAGTAAATGGAAATCTCACCCCCCATACCACATCTGCCATCTAAGTTGAATATCTTTTCAGAAACCCCTGTAGGGTATTGTAGCAGACCAAGCTGGGACTGTGCCTATCCATCGAATGTCATCTCCCACGAGACATCAGCGATTCAGTATTTGATGAGATGGATGAATCGCTTGTCTGGCTCCGTGGCATTTATTAGTCACTCTTGTTCCCCAAGACACAAACTGAGGGTCTGAACCATCCTGTCATGTGAAACATCTAAATAACTGCTCTGCAGGTTCAAGTTACTTTCTTATTAAATGTCATCCAGTATTTCTTAAATTTGTTTTTGTGTATCCTCTATACAACTGTATTGGCATTTTCCACCATTACCTGAGATGCTAATCATTAAGTATAAGAGTCCCCCCAATCCTTATCTGAGGTTTTGCTTTCCATCATTTCAGTTACCTATGGTCCAAAAGAATTAAATGGAAAATTCTAGAAATAATTCATAAATTTTAAATTGCATGTTATTCTGGAGCTCCAGCGGTGCAATCAGTTATCACACAGTACTTACACATCATAAATTGCATGTTATTCTGAGTAGCATGATAAAATCTCTCTCCATCCTGCCTGGAATGTGAATCATCTGTTTGTCCAGTGTATCATATTGTATATGCTCTCCATTAATTAGTAGTCATTTCAATTATCAGAAGAGAGAGACAACATTTATATAACTTTTGTTATAGCATATTGTTATAATTGTTCTGTTATTAGTTATTCTTATTAATATCTTACCATGCTTAATTCATAAATTAAGCTTTATTTTATATATATTATAATTATCTATTATATAATTATCTATTAAACAATTATCTATTAAATAATTATCTATTTTATATATATAAAATCTATTATAAAATTATCTATTTTATATATATATATATATATATATATATATATATATAAAATCTCCATGGTTTTAGGCATCTACTGTGGATCTTGGAAAGGATCTCCAGTAAGTGAGGGGAGACTAGTGCATTAATCTGATAGTATTTTTTGCATTATGGATTGATAGGCAAATATACACTCAAGTTATAGGTAGGGATTGTTTATCATGGAGTTGCCTTCTATAGTAAATATAATTTCTGTAAGGGTCATGATGGATTTGAACCTGATTAGAAACAGAGGACTTGGCCTGGAATTAAAATGTAGTACATTGATTGTTTTTTTTTTATTATTATATTAAATACCTATATCACCAACCAGGCTTTGGAGATGTGGATGGATTCTTCTTGGATAGAAATAGGACCTCTGGGCATTAATAGTTTTGCTAATAACACTCTGTAGTAAAAAGGAGAATCGAATAAAACACTGGGCAAATCACTGTCAGTGGAGAGACTGGGTGGTAATGAGTTAATTAAAATAATAAAAGCAAATAAAATTAAGTAACCAAGTTAAGGAACAAAGAAGGAAAGGACATGAACAAAAGGAAATATATGTGTTAGTGGAGATAAACCATTCATTTCATTCATTCAGCAAATATTTATTGTCTGTTTTGTGCCAGGCATTGTCATTAGTCTTAAGGACATAGTTATGAATAGGACAGCTCAGAAAACTTCCATACTGCCTGGGGAGTGGATGTGTACACAGAACCGTGAGAAAAGCCTGATAGTGTTTCTCTCAGAGGGTAAGTCACACTGTTTGAGTTAGAATTGATGGAAGGGCAGAAAGGGGCTGTGAGACAACACATTTTGACTTAAAACTCAAAACTACATTGAAACAGAAGCCAGATTTTCTAGGATTACAGGTAACAGTGAAAGCCAGGGAATCTTATAAATGAAGACCAGCAAACAGAAGGTAAACAAACAGGTTGGCCTTGAGGAACAAATAAAACAAATTGTCTCAATGGTTTGCAGCTCCAAAAAAGAGCCTGCAGACTTAAGTGTGACACTGGGAAGGAAATGTTTCTGTCTTCCAGAGCTGTGCCAACTTCAGCATTGTGATATCATGGGCTTCTTAGTTATTTTTAACATACTCACAATGTACTGACAAGGCCAGGAAACTAATTACATAATCAATGAGTGAAAATAATCAGATTACTTTGTATTTTCATCTCACACTTTGTACTTTGAGAATTCAACATGCTGTAACAGAGACTATTTGATGCCTGAGAATGAATGGTGAAAAAAAATGGTAGGTGAAGGTTGCCACCAGACAAGAGAACATTTGGAAAGTCCATGAACCAGAAGCATAACAACCCCTGCTCCTCCACTACTGCCCTTACCGTGCAATAGGTACTATTCTAAGGACTATCATTTTACTCCTCAGAGCATGAATGAGAAAGTTTCTAGCCCCATTTTTTCAAAAGAAGGTCTTTCTAAAAATGTATTTATTTTTAGAGAAGGAAATGGAGGAAGAGAGGGAGAGAAACATCAATGTGTGGTTGCCTCTCATGTGGTCTCCATTGGGTACCTGGCCTGCAACCCAGGCATGTGCCCGACTGGGAATCAAACTGTCAACCCTTTGATTCACAGGCAGGTACTCAATCCACTGAGCCACACCATTCAGGACTCTAGACCCATTTTAGAGAAGTAGAAATTGAAGGAAAGAGAAGCTATATATGTTTCCAAGATCATACAGCTAATAGGTTGCAAATTTTGGATTTAAACCTCAGAATTTTGGGCTCAGAATCAGACTTCTACTATGTTAAGTTCCTTGTTTTCATTCTCATACAGTAAAAGTGAAAACAACACAAGAAGTGCTGCCACACATTTTTGTAATGGTTTCATATCAGTTTCTTTAAGGATGGGAATATAGACATCTGAAAGGTAACAAAGAGTAGAGAATTAAAGATATTTGTTAAAGTGGGATAATTCGTTTTAAAAAATGGTTTGTACTCAAATTTACAATTAAGTGACTTTTTCCACTCCTAGCTATCTCTGAATGTGTTGACGTGTCCTTGTGATATTTGCATTCGGGAATTTAAACCACTCATAGGCCAGTCAAAAGCAAGTTCTAGTGCCTGGAAAGCAGGCAATTTTGGTGTAATGAACAAATTAGACCAATTTTTGGTCTAATGAACAACTCAAGTTGAACTACTCTGACTTTCAGTAACAACTTCCAGTAAGGATGTTAAATGTTTCCTTAGACACAGTCTAATGAAGTATTAAAGTATTAAATGGGAAAAAGACTATTGCAGAATATTGAATCTTCACTGGAGAAGAACTTTGTGCAGGGGTTTCATGTAGTGTTCTATGGCCTTCTAGAGTTGCAGCCAAATAAATTGAATAGGATTAAAATAACTAGCTTTCTCTTGTCAACACACTTCCTCATGCTACTTCTTACCCATTCTATTTGTTTCTATTATTGCCATGTCTAAATTCAAAAAATTATTTCCCTTTATTAAAAAGAAATGATACTTTACTTTTTCTAAAATGCTTTTATTCATATCTGAATATGAATAAGGTAAATATTCCTCACTTTCACAAAAATTAATGAAAAACAATTTCATGACCTGTTTAGCATTTAACATGTATTAGTCAAAAAAGTACAGAGGGGGTCTTTTGTGTGGTTAAAACAGTAGTGTTCAATATTTAATATGGTCATTGATGAATGAAGGGTAGGAAAATACTATCATCCAAGTAGTCATAATTTTTGCATTTGTAGGAAAAAGTCACAATGTTTTTCAAAGTATGGTCCTAAAAAACTTGTTACAGGGATACCTGGGTTGCCTGTTAAAGGTGCAGATTCCTTAGCCTCACTTAGAACTGGTAAATCAGAATTTCATAGTATATAGCAGGGAGTAAAGTTTGAGAACCACTGTCTTACAAGCATATACTTATATGTGTTCCACATATACATACAGCTTGCCAGGTTGGTTCTGCAATAGATATATGGATGTTTTCACTTAGAATAGCCCTTAGAATAGCACCTATATCAACCCATTCTGAACTTACCATTTTACCACAGAGTTTGCTAGATTTAGCAAATAAAAATACAGGACTCCAAGTTAAATTTGAATTTCAAATAAGCAATATTAAAAAAAATCAGGGTAGATATATCCTGTGCAATATTTGACACATACTAATTTTTTTGTTTATTGAATTCAAATTAAACTTGAAGTTCTGTATTTTGTCTAGCAACCTATGATAAGCAAATTGAGATCAAGAAAGGTGAAATTCTACAATGCTATGGTGTCTCTAAGATTTCTAGAACTTCTTAATTTCTACCTTTGCTATAAATCATTGACTTTTGTTCTACTGAAGATTTTCTTTATTGACAAGTAAATACTGTTTTTAAAATTTATAACTATAGCTTCAACTAACATTCTAATGTGTAAAGACCAAGAATATTTGTTTCACAACAGAAAAATAACTATACATAAAATTGTTTTTTTATGAAACATTTAATGTTAGTTTGTCACAAGGAGAAAAATGATAGCAACATGATTCTAGACAGTTAAGTTGATTTTGTATAGACTTCCCCTTCTTCCTTAGAACTTCCTAAAAGTCCTTTTATCTACCTGCCTACTTGTCTATCTACCTACCTAGCTCATGAAGGGTTATTGGCTAACCAAGAGAGCATGGGTGGAATTGTGAGATCTCAATTCTGCTAAATGCCAGAACTATGAGTTTCCAGGAACTAAGACAGGTCAATATGAAAACAGGATCTTAGAATTTAGGTGATTTGGTTATGGAAAGGGAAGTTTGCCCTTATGCTTTAAAAAATGGGTTTAGGCACAGAGCCAAGGAGTGGCTGCCAGAAGGAGGTCACCAGTATCCCTCCTTCTATCTTAAGGGCCTAGACAATTTTTAAACAATATTTTCTCCCAAGATTGACTGCTTCAAGGTAATTTTCTCAATTTATTCATGGACTGTATCTTTGGGTACTAAGAGTGAAGCAGTCCACTAACAAAAAGAAAGCAGTTTGATTTAATTGAATTGATTCTCAGAGCATTCCATCCAGTTTCATGCACTCATCCAAACTATATTATTCTCTGAAGACTTCAGATAGTTTTGAAAGAGATCATTGATGTATACACATAAGTGCTCATTTAATACAGGGAGCATTTCTATTCTGCAGCATGGTCCATATACAAATCAGCTTCAAATACAGTACTTCATTTTGCCCAGAGAAAAACCTCAAAGGAGTGGTTAGATCACACCTGGCCTCTTCTCTAATCATATTTCAGGTCCAAATAAATGCTATGGAATAGGTTCAGAAGAAGCTTTTCATCAAGCAGCACTTATCTTTATTACTTAGTTGCCTATCATAGGTTTTACCACTTGCTTTTTGTAGTAATAATCTTTTAGGCTTCTGTTGAATTTACTAGCTATCAAAGTGTTTTCACATCCATTATCTCATTTAATTCTGACAACAGTCCTGTGAGTATATATAGCAACAAATATCACCACATTTTAGATTTTACACATTACAAAACTAAGGAAGACTCAAAGAGATGAACTAACAGGCCTGAAGTCTCAGGAGCATTGTGGCCAAAACCCGTGCTCTTAACCACCATTCTCCACCGTGGAAATCATAACCGTCACTTCTCACTACTTCTATTTCTCTTCCTCCTATTTCCTTTTCCTCCGTCTGTCCCTGATCTCTCTACCATCTTTTCCTCCACCACTTCCTCCTCCCTCCCAGTAGGATTTGTTGAACTTCACAGGTACCAGAAATGATGCTAAGTGCTTTAAGGATATATTTTCATTTAATATGTATAATGACCTGATGATTGTCCTCATAACCAGATGTGAATACTGAGTCTAAGAGAGGGAAATCTCATGCAGTTAATATGTGAAAAGCCACAATTAGAACATAGGCATTCTAATAGATAGTTTCTTATTCTCTGACATGAATGTCAGATAGACAAAAGTACACTCTCTGAGTATAATAATGCATGTTCTGGCATTGAAAGTAGATGAAAAAATGTGATATAGGAAAAAACTTGTCTCTGGAACTTGCATTTCCTCCTCTTTGTCTGACTCTCTTTGGATTTCCTCATAAGTTGAATGTTCTAATGCTATAATGGTATCATAAATAATGGTTTAGGCTAGGCCTTGAACATAAGGAATGAAAGCACTATCTTGCTACCTACTGAAACTAGGGGGTAGGTCAGTGTGAATGGCAGTATCTCTGACTTGATGCTGAATCTCAGAACTTTGGATCTGTAAATGCAGTTCTTATGCTTAACACGTCTCAAAATTAGGTTTTCACTAGAGCTCCGAACCAGGCTGAACCTGCAGGCAGGAGTTAAAGTGGCTTTTGCTGAAGATCCTGACAGTGGAGACAGTAAGCCAGGCTTCTTGTTATATTATGTAGATGACATGCTGCTTTCATGCTATGAGACATGAGAAAATGCTAACCTGCCATAAGCACAGTTTGCAAGTGTCTTCATTCCCCAGTGCCTGGCAGATGTGCCTACAGAGCTCTAGTGGCCTGTTATAGTTGTCTCTAGTTTGCTTTGGATGAATTCTGGATGCCAAACTATCATATAAATATTAGTATTGCCTACATATTCTTAATTATTCTCAGGTTGTGCTTCTGGAAATTTATAATTTTCTGTTTTAAACTAAGCTTAGATAAACAAAAAATTACTTCCTGGCTGGCACTTTCCTGGGTTGTAAAGGCTTCTTACACATATTGTAGTGGGTATTTGAATGCACATGTAACATTATATCTCTGGGAACACACATTTTCATCTCGCTGAAAGCAAGGGTTTATGCATATCTTGGGGGATTTTTTATTCTTATACGGATAAAAATATCTCTAGTTCATTTTGTGAGACATGATTAATATTTTAACTTCTTGAACTTAAGTGATATTCCATATATATTATCTTGTTACATTTTTCTCTAGGTGCTGTTTCCACCCACTGGTTGAAATAGTCATTCTTAAAGTCTCCTTGCCATCTGTTGTTTTAGGGAAAAGATACAGGATGAGTAGGAAGACCAGAATCAAATGTTGAACATTGTGGTTGCCTGAGGGAGTATCAGATAATAAGTGGGGTACATAATAGACTAACAAAAATTTGGGGGGGAAGGGGGATATAAGGAGACTAAATGGTAATGGAAAATATAATAAAGATTATATATTTAAAAAATTTTTAATTGGTAACTAGCATATCTACCCTACAAGAGATACTAAAGGAATTTCTTCAGGTTGAAATGAAGGGATATAGATAATAATTTTAATTATCATAAATAAATGAAAGGAAATTCAAAAAGGAAATATAAAAGATAGTATATGTGTTTTTTGTAAACTTTTCCTATCTAATTAAAGAAACAACTGCATAAGCAATAAAAATGTCTTGGCTGATAGGCATACAATGTTTAAAGATGCTCAATATCATCACTCATTAGGGAAATGCAAATCAAATCCACTCACTAGGATGGCTATAATCAAAGACACAGATAATTATAATTGTTGGCAAGAATGCAGAGGGAGCAGAACCCTTACACATTGATGATAGGAATATAAAAAAGTGTAGCCTGTTGGAAACTAGTTTGGAAGTTCCTAAGACATAAGCAGTTACCACATAACCCAGCAGTTCCTCTGCTCTCTCTCTCTCTCTCTTATATATATATACACACACACACACATATTATATATATATGATATATATATGTAAATATATGATATATATGTATATATATGTGTGTATATATATACAATGAATTACATATATCCATACAAAAACTTGTATGTGAATAGTTATAGCAGCATTATTCATAATAGCCAGTGAGTGGAAATAACTCAAATGTTCATCAGCTGATGAATGGATAAACAAAAGGTGGTATATCAATACCATGAAATATTATTCAATCATAAAAAACAATGAAGTACTTCCCTGGCTCGTGTGGCTCAGTGTTTTGAGCCCAGGCCTGTGAACCCAAGAGCTGCTGGTTTGATTCCCACTCAAGATACATGCCTGGACTGAGGGCCAGGTCCCCAGTAGAGGGCGCATGAGAGGTAACCATACCTTGATGTTTCTCTTCCTCTCTTTCTCCCTCCCTTCCCCTCACTCTAAAAATAAATAAATAAAATCTTAAAAAACAGCAACAAAGTACTGATTCATGCCACAATAAGGATGAAGCTAGAAAACATTATACTAAGTGAAAGAAGCCAGGCACAAAAGGTCACATATTGTACAATTACATTTGCATGAAATATCCAGAATAAACAAACCTTTAGAGACAGAAAGTAGATTAGTGGTTTCCTAGGGTTATATGGAAAAATGATGAGAGGATTGATGGATGAAGGTGAAAGAATACACAGTTTCATTTGTGGGTGGTGAATATGTTTTGGAATTAGATAGTAGTGATAGATGCACACTTTATGAATATACCAAAAACACTGAAATGTTCATTTTAAATGGGTTAATTTCATAGTATACAAATTATATCTCAGTAAGAAATTGTATGTAAAAAGAGTCCAATGTGTATCAAAAGGTTAAAGAAAATATATCAAAATCTTAAAAGCAAAAAATGTTTGAAAACTATTTTTCCCTCTTTGAGAATTCTGTACCATTGGTGGCACTCAGCAACCTTATTATAAAATGGAGGTACAATATCTGAGCAGAAAAAAGGTAATTTAGAGGAAGTTATTTTGCATTCATTCCACTGTGTTGTTTAATCTTTCACTGTGCCAAAAGGAAATCCAGGAGCAGAGACAACAATCTATGCCAACAGGCCACATATGATCTGTGATTTTTTACATTCTTCAATTAAAATGATTTTTCATCTATAAGCAAAGAGA
This sequence comes from Phyllostomus discolor, assembly GCF_004126475.2. Classification (NCBI taxonomy): domain Eukaryota; kingdom Metazoa; phylum Chordata; class Mammalia; order Chiroptera; family Phyllostomidae; genus Phyllostomus; species Phyllostomus discolor. Next base: position 68,535,684 of record NC_050198.1, read on the forward strand.
GGGGAAAAAGCTTTCAGAGTTATGATGATGATTTTAGAGGAAAATTATCACTGAAACACTTGGAGTCACCCACAAATTAGCACTTTAATCTGTATACATGATTTATTTAGTTTAAAGTATGTTTGCTTTTATTATGTCAATAAAAAAAGTTATCAAAAAGATTTAGCATGTCACACCTCTCTGGTACATAAAATTCTCAGATGACTTCCATTTGCACTAAGGATGAATTCAAACAATGAACTCCGACCTACTAGGTATCGCTTGACCCAACTGCCTACTTCTCTACTGTCATCTAGCACCCTTTCTCATGCCTCTACAGGCATGATCACCATCTTCCTTTCATTACCAGACTCCTTCCCGTCTTGGGTCTTCACCCTTGTGATTTGTTTCTCTGTCCTAATAGTTCCTCCCTTGGTCACATGACCCACTTTCATTCAGATCACAATTCAAATTATTACCTCCTTAAGTGGTTGTTCTCAGACCTCAATCAGTAGTACATTATTCCATTTCAGGGTTTTCTCTTTTTTTGATAACTTTTTTAATTTTAATTGTTGTTCAAGTACAGTTTTCTGTCTTTTACTCCCATCCCAGACCACCACCACAGTGCTCCTCACCTCCCTCCCATTTCCACCCCCCATAGTTTTTGTCCATGTGTCCTTTATACTTGTTCTTGTAAACCCTTCCCCTTTTCCCTTGAAATTCCATCCCCTCTCTGCACTGGTCATTGTCAGCCTGTTCTCTATTTTAGCGTCTTTGGTTGTATTTTGCTTGTTTCTTTGTTTTGTTGTTTAGGTTCCTGTTAAAGGTGAGATCACATGGTATTTGTCTTTTACCACCTGATTTATTTCACTCAGCATAATGCTTTCCAGTTCCATCCATGCTGTTGCAAAGAGTAGGAGCTCCTTATTTCTTTCTGCTGCATAGAATTCCATCGTGTAAATGTATCACAGTTTTTTGATCCATTCATTTACTGATGGGTACCTAGATTGCTTCCAACACTTGGCTATTGTAAATTGTGTTGCTATGAACATAAGCTGTGACACCATTAAAGTCCTAGAGGAGAACATAGTCAGGAAAATCTCATATATTTCATGAAGCATCATTTTTACTGATATGTCCCCTAGAACAAGGGACATAAAGGAAAGAATAAACAAATGGGATCTCATCAAAATAAAAAGCTTCGAAACAGCTAAAGAAAACAGTATTAAAATAAAAAGAGAACCAACTGTATGGGAAACCACTTCAGTGTTTTCTACAGCTTTTTTGAAGTTGTTGTTTTATTTGGTGGCTACAGTAGCAGGCAGCTGAGAAACAGGAGGCAATTGTCAATTCTCATTCTTCCAGTGTGGGTTGACCTCTCAGGATAGACCCAAACTTTGTCAAATCTAACAAGAGTAATGCCTTGAAAACAGCTGATTTCCTCAGATATTTGAAGCTGCCATGCACAGTACTTTGATCTCTGAGGTGAGGAAAATTGTTAATGAACAATTGAGAATTTTAACCAATCTCTTCTAGATGGAAGCAAAATGGCTGTCACAGTTTCTTAAACTTTCCTTGCTTTTGATAACCTTGATAGTTTTGAGAATTACTGATAGTGATTTTTTTTGGTTTGTTTTCCTTATGATTACCCTTGGGTTATGGGTTTTGGGGAAGGGAAACCATAGACATAAAATGCCATTTTCATCACACACATCAAGGGTACATGCCATCCATGTCTTATCACTAATAATGTTGACTTTGATCTGGCTGCGGTGATGTTAGTTTTCTCCACTGTAAATTTCCTATTTTTGCCTATGTTCCCTGGTGCCCACAATTAAGGATTGAGAATTATGTTCCACCACATTGAGGTCAGAGTGTCTACACTATTTATTTGGAATACTTCTTCATGAGAGATTCATCTCTCCCCCCCGCACCATTTATATTTACTTATTTAATCATTGATTTATATCAATATAGACTCATGGCTATATACTTTATACCTTGGGCTGTAATTTCATACTACTTGATTTGTTACTGAAATTGTTCCAGTTTTGATTAGTGAGAGCTCTTGCAGGTGATTCCTGTGTCCCTGTGTTATTTTGATCCTTGGAGCATTTCCTTAGTTTCTGGCACTGGACATACCTCGTATGTTACCTGTCAGAATCCTTGAATTGGCCTTTTCTCTAAGGAGTTCTGATGCCTTTTACATGGAGCATAATATTAGATACCAAGGTGTGGGAGCTGAAGTGCTCTGTGCTACTGGATATCATTGCTTCTAGGCCCTCTCAGCTAATAGAAGAAGGAAATATCTGTGTACACTAATATGTGTGTGTGTGTATATATATATATATATATATACATATATATATGTACAATTATTTCTGTATACATCTATCTATATCTCTACTCAGGTAAATATGGCTTCACATTGATGTTTTCCACTGTAATCCTTTACCATACAATCATTCTAATCTTCTCTCATTGTTTTTCTGTAACGTCCCACTCCAGCAGCAAGACATGTAGCTCCCACCATTTGCTATCCATTTACTTAATTGTTCAGTTCTAGTAAACATTTATAGTAGTCTCAGAATTTTTAACCTGTATTTTAATCATTAATAATTTTATCAATTAGAGTACAGTGTTTATGTCCAGTTATTTATGCCACTCATTTCTAAAATTACTTTCATCAGCAGGTATTTCCCCCTTTTTCTTCAGTAAAGTCATTGCATACATTTTGAATACAGTTAGATTCTATTTTCACAGTCTGCATTCCATCCCAGGCTCTTCTGACCTCCTAAATTATTTATTGTAAATTTTCATTCATTAAGGTTTACTCTTTCTGCTGTAAAGTTCTATGGGTTTTCACAAATGCATAGTGTCATGTATCCAGGGATATAGCTTTTAAAAACTCAATTATATTAACATACATGAGACTAGGACATACTGTATGTGGGAGAGATTATAAAAACCAATGCATTCAGTAGACATATGACATTAAAACATTTTTGATAGAATTTATTTTCTTGTTATTATTTCAAATCCTTTATTATCTCTCACAAGACATTTTTCCTCTGAAAGGAAGGTGATGAATTAGCTTATTGTTAATCTTTTAAAATAAAAGGGGCCATATGAGACTGTAAATATTTTATCTTTTTACCTCTGGAGTGTTTGTTCTTTCCATTTTAATATCTCTATGTAGTAACATTGCTATGTGGAACACAGTAATCTATTACTCTTATCAAGAGTAATAGATACCATATCTTATCAAGACAGATTTTGTCTGTTTGCTTTGCCCTCATTTTGGCAGTAATAGAAACACACAGGCCCTGGCTGGCAAAGCTCAGTGAATTGAGTGTGGGCTGTGAACCAAAGTGTTGCAGGTTCGATTCCCAGTCAGGGTACATGCCTGGGTTGCAGGCCACGGCCCCCAGCAACCGCACATTGATGTTCCTCTCTCTGTCTCTTTCTCCCTCCCTCCCCTCTTTAAAAATAAATAAATAAAAATCTTAAAAAAAAAGAAACACACAGTAGCATATTCAGAGAGGAACCAACAGATGGCCTAATATCAGCAACCATTTAAAGGATTAAAAGTCAATATTTTACAAAATCAAGCTAGCTCTGGATGGTTACCTCTTCCTTCCTGCCTTCTGCCTTCCTGTATCAGTGCTAACTTTCCTGCCTCATTCCAGCACAGCAGAGTACTTTTGACTAAGGTCTGAGAAGAATTTAAAGTCCATGTGACTGAGCCCAAACTAATAATGGCAAATATACTGATACAGTGGTTTGTACGCTGTGGCCCCAGGAAACCTGTTGGAAGTACAAAATTGTGTGCCCCACTCTTTGGTAAATCAGAAATTCTGGGTGAAGGGCTCAGTAATCTGTATTTTAAAAATTCCTCCAGGTTATTGTAAATTTTCAGAAACACCAGGGTAGTGGAAACTATTACAGAGCAATGCTCCCTCTTTTGAGTAAGACATTGTCTTTATTTCATTATAAAAACCCTTATCTTTTCAAAATTTCCAATAATATTATTTGTCACTGGAGACATTCAAATACCTGCCTCTTGATTTCATCATCCATTTAGAAGTGGACAGAACCCTTCGTTATGGTAATATAGGTAGGGAATTGATTTATGCCTCTAAAAGGGGGGAAAGTAGTGGGAGGATATGTGCATGTGGTCCCAATGGTAGGTCATTGCAGAACTAGAGGCTAAGGATCATTCTCTGCTATGATTTCCATTCTTTCTTGGCCATTATGGTTTAATAGCAAGTCTATTTAATCTATTGTGATTTTAACCTATTTATATATCATAAAGAAGACTTGAGAGTTGTGAGATAGGCCTCTTATGCCATATGTAGAGAAAAGCTGTGAAAGACTGTAGAGAAAAAAACAAAACTGAAAAAGTCAAATAGAAGCAATGACGAAAGACCACAAGGCCATAAGAAAAGAGAAATGCAAACAGAATGAATAGTTTTCAGATGACTTTTCAATTCTTGTTTCCAGTACCTCATAAGGCCTGACTGTATTTCTGCCTTTGGGGTCTTGGAGAAAGAACTGCATCTTTATAATAAAACCCCACCCTTTGCTGTGCTAATATTTCCATTGCATAGTAACCAATCAGGCCCTTGCCCCACCACATTTAATTTATTCATTGTACCTGAATCTCTGCTCCACAACTGCTCACTCTACCATGTCTCTGCTTATTTTGAATTTGCTATAATAACAAATGGGAAATGTCTGAGTATATGAGACTACTATATTGCAATAAAAGTTACAGTGATTTCTTATAATTGTAACATTATATATCAAAGCTAATAAAGGAGAAATACATCTTCTCTCCTAAATGTCATAAGGTTTACAGATGATATCCTTATATAACTTGAAGGGCTATCAGACAATAGAAGAGCATTTCCCAAATGAAGTGACATTGCTATTGGTCATTCAAACTCAAGAATTAAAATTCTTGCTTCTGATCAAATGCTTTGTCTAAAATATCAAAGGAAGTCCTTGGGTTTTTTGTTTTGTTTTGTTTTGTTTTGTTTTAGAAACCCTGCTCATCAGAGTTTTATGTCAGTGTTGCATGAGATCAAAAAGTATATAATTACAGCCATAGTTAGCCTTATGTTGTTATAATTTCATTTAGGAAATTGAATCTATAATTAAAGATGAAGAAAATAATGCCCCAAATTACTCAGTAAAGAGTAATAAGGAAGTTGTGAGGAAACAGCTGAAGCTACCCTGCACCACTTTGCTTTTGCCATCCTAGGACTCAAACAATCCCCAAGTCTATCTGTCCTTTAAGGAAAAGCCTAATAAACAGGATCTAGCCACCATGTAATAACTGCCTGTCATTTCCCCTCATCAGTACTGAGTCAACAGCAATAGTTAAGAGCACAAGAATTTAATCTCACATGGTAAGTAATCTTGAGCTACAGTTATATAAATTTCTAGATCACAGTTTAGTTACTACATTTAAGACTCTTTTAGGTGCAGCTTACTACCTCTTGTCTCCTCTCCAGGGTGTTCTTCTTTTTTTTAATCCTCACTCAAGGATATGTTTATTGATTTTAGAGAGAAAAGAAGCAAGAGAGAAAAAGAGAAACATCAATCAGTTGCCTCCTATGTACACCCTGACCAGGAATTGAGCCCGCAATGTAGGTATGTGCCCTGATGGGGAATCGAACTTGCAACTTTTTGATGCATGGGATGAAGCTCCAACCAACTAAGCAACCCAGCCAGGGCCAGGATTTTAATTCTTAATTCTACCCTGCTCTTTTACCTGTAGACCAGGTAGATCTCACTTACTTAGCATTTCTTGATAACCAAGAATTAAGGTTCTTCCTATCTGATAGTGTAAGCACAATCTGAATTTTTAGTAGATGGCAGGTATTAGGTCATATTCATCACCATGTTTAGGGCCTCTCTTGGTTTATTTTTCACTAATGTGTAAAATAGAAAAATGTACCTCTTCTGTGGCAAATGTACACCCTTTGGCTCAAGGCTTGACAGGAGATTATGGGCTGGATTTCAACACGCTTTCTCCATTGGGGGGTCACATTGTATAGGGTACAAGCTGTACAACCCTGTCTGGCAACTGTGTGAATCTTGCACAGAAGCTTGCACAAATCAGGCAGTGATCACAAATATACAGGAAAAATAAAAGGAACACTTAAATTTAACTGAATTTCAAATGTGCCTTTGCAATTTAGGGTAGTTTCCCCTTTTCTCTGATCTTTAAACCTGGAAGTCTGTCTTTGAAAGAATCAAATGTGACTTGGTTTAAACACAATGGTACCTGATAGATATGTCACTCTGTTACTTGCTAGCTTTTTAATCTTGGATAATTTCCTTGATTAAAGTTTCTTCGCCTGTAACATAGAAATACTATTTACTTAGTCTGCTGTAAAGGTTAAAAAAATTGGGTATGACAAGCATGTAAGAGTATTTGGTGTGGTAGAGTATCAATACCCACATGCTGCTTTCTTTTACTATCTCTCCCTTAGTCTGCTTTCTCTACTTATTTTGATAGCTGTTTGAAAGAATAGAGTCTAAAGCCCCGATAAAATTTGTTCTCTTCTGTTAGGCAATAATTATAATAATAATATTTAACATCTACCTAGTGCTTAGTGTATCTAGGTACAATTCCAGATCATTTCATGTATTATCATTTAATTATTACAACAGCTTTATAAGGTAGGGATGGACATAGTTATGGTTTATATTTGATGAAATGAATCTAAGATAGGATAAGTTAACAACCCAAATTACACAAATAACTATTGGCTGAGTAGGGTTGAAATTTAGACATTGTTACTATAGAGGTCTCATCCTTAACTACTCTAATTATACTGTCTCCCAGGGCATCCATGGTTCACCACGAGTTAGTGTTGATCCTTGTTAACATTTACATCTATCATCTAAAATATATCTGCTATGCAATCAAAAAGAACCTAACATTATGTACAAAGAATAGAGCCCCAGAATTGAACAAGGGTTCATAGGAGAGGTGGCACACTGTTGTGGAAGAGATGGTGGATTCGGATTCTGAGTTTCTGAATTTGAATCTCCCTGCTGTGTGACTTGGGGCAAGCTGCATAACCTCCATCACCCTCTGTGCCTCAGTTTTTCTATGTATTAAATGGGATTGTAAAATTCTACTTAGTGCCCTGGCTGGTGTGGCTCAGTGGATTAAATGCCAGCATGTGAACCAAAGGATCACTGGTTTGATTACCAGACAGGGCACATGCCTGGGTTGTGGGGCAGGTCCCCAGTAGAGGGCATGTGAGCAGCAACCACACATTGATGTTTCTCTCCCTTTCTTTCTCCCTCCCTTCTCCTTTCTCTTAAAATAAATAAATAAATAAAATATTTTAAAAATTAAAAAATTATAATAAAATAAAATTCTGCTTAGTGATTTTTGCCATGTATAATGCACACCCATGTTTTGGTGAGCATTATACATGGGATTATGATATCCATTATTATACCCATGGTATGTAATCATTATATGCATGTATAATATGCATCTTTATTTTTCCCTCAAAAATTTGGACAAAAAGGGTGCATTACACATGGCAAAATACAGGGTAATTAATTTTTTGGGTGATGATTAAATGTTGTAATATATATTTTTTTTAAAGCACTTTGAATAGTGCCTGGCATACATTAACAACTCAGCAAAGTGTATATATCTGTCTTCATATTGCCATTTATGACCCCACTACCATATTTCAAGTTAAAGTGTGCACTCTATAGCATGCCATACCTTAGGAATTCTTGTTATATGAAAATTGAATTTGACAAAATTAGAAATTGGGGGTGATTACATTTTACTAAATTACCCTTTATTTTCAGGAAAAATGGTATTTTTAAATAGGGAGCTTACTCCCCTCATACAGGTAAAATGGAATGATTTAGAAAAATTAAACATTTTTTTAAAAAAATACTGTGTATTATTTATTTATTGCTGCATAGCAATTGACCCCAAAACTTAGTGGTTTAAAACAGCAAACATTTATTATCTCATAGTTTCTGTGTGGCAGGAATTGGATTCCAGCTTAGCTAGATGCTTCTGCTTGAGGGTTTCTAATAGCTCAAAAGGGTTGGGGGTTGCTTTCAAGCTCACTCACATGGTATTTGGCAGACTTGAAAAATTTACTTCGAAGCTCACTTGCTTGGTGTTCAGCAGGCCTAAATTCTTCTCTGGCCACTGGCCAGTGATATCAGTTCCTTGCTACTTGGACCTCTTCACAAAGCTGCTCAAGGCATGGTAGTTGACTTGCCCAAGAGCAATGGCTCCAAGAAAGGGAGAATGAGAGAGAATCAGAAAGGGTGAGAGATGGTGAGCAAGATGGAAGCCAGAGTCTTTTGTAAACTTACCCAGAAGGTACTTCCCATTACTTTTACCACTTTTACTGTGTTTTATTTGTTACAAGGAAGTTACTGGTTCTACTACACATCCAAGGCAAAAGTGTCACAGGTGCCTTTAGGGCCCTTTTAGATATTGCATACCATAACTGAAATAGAGTAAAGCAAAAGATACCTATATGCTCTGTGAAACTCAAATTATTAGTTAGTTAAGGACAAGTTTTTCTTTAATTGTTTATTATATAATAAACATTGTGGTCTATGTGCACATTCAACTATTGGTAAACAAGTTGGAAAATTAGTAAAAAAATGATCTGATAGAAATAATAATATTTTCTAGCACCCATTTAAATATTTCATATTTTTTTTCCTTTTCCTTTCCTTTTTTATTGATGTTCAAGTACAGATGTCTCCATTTTCCCCCACCCCAGCCATCCCCACCTCCCACCCTTGATCCTACCCTGTTTGGTTTTGTCCATGTGTCCTTTATACATGCTCCTGAAAACACTTTCCCTTCCCCCCACCCCATTATCCACTCCTACTTCCCCTCTAGTTACTGTCAGTTTGTTTTTAATTTAAGTGTCTCTGGTTATATTTTGCTTTCTTGTTTGTTTTGTTGATTAGGTCCACTTGTAGGTTTTTGAAATGTTATGGATTAGAAGTCTCTTTTTCCTCTCTGTGCTTACATATAACTTTTGTTACTATGCTTCCTTTTGAATATTTAGTATCACTTCCTCTAGATACTAATCTTTTCCTTCCCTTATATTAGCTTTCCACCTATGTTTCTCACAAAAACTGTTCAGGAAAAAGACAGGCTGCATTAAATCAAGAGCATAATTATTTCCATTGCCCTAGATGTGACACATATGGCTGGGGAACTGAGTCCTTTATATAATCTAGATTTAATTAAAAGACCATGAAATCAGTATTAATATGGGGTCAAGTTTTAACATTACTATGAGACTGTAGATTAGAACAAGGGAAATCACATCCAGCAAGGACTTTATTGATGTCAGCTGAGCAGCCCACATGATACGTGAAGCTCTTCTAGGATGCTATTTTTCTGCCTGCTTATATGCATTGAAAAGTTGTCAAAATGTGTCAGAAGCATTTATATTTGCTCTCATTTTTGCACACTAACAGTAGTAAAGTTAGAAGCTAGCAGAGTTTAACATTAATATACATTTCTTTGAGTTTAAGAAGCTATGATTTTACCTCACCTTTCTACATGCCTCTGTGGCAAGTAATTGCCATTCCATTATCAAAATTGGGAGGTTTAATGGCATTATTATATGCCACATCTTCTACCTTTCTATCTCTGTGTTCAAACAGAGCTCCTGTCAGTGGCATCTTGGAATAACAAGAACATTCTGGGGTTGGTTATATATGCATTTAACTAACCTAACTTTGTGTCCTAATCTGGTTCTGTACACAAAGAGTAAACCCAGGCCCTGCTGTATCTTTATCTTGTGTACCAATCCCACCAAAATCATTGATCAGTGAGTGTCTATTGAGGCTAGCAGTGGGTTTCATATACCTTGTTTATATACCCAACTAAGATTATAATATACATTTGTGTTATAAGTTGTTTTATTTATTTAACAATATATTTTCAGTAACTTTTCATGGCAGTATATACAAATATAACCCACTTTAATAGCTATATTGTGTTCTGTTGTATAATTAAACCATTATTAATTTAACTAGTCTAATAAATTCTGGACTGATGAATACTTGTATTGTCACAAAATTTTCCCTATTGACACAGTGCTACTAAAAATTCTATTTCTTTGCCTGCTTATGAGATTTCATATGACAAGTTCCTTTTGAGTAAAAAATATATACATTATAAATATTTATAGAGAATACAAAATTATCCTCCTCCAAAGTGTCTATATTGATATATAAATGTGTGAATTAGTTGTATAGAATTTTCACAATTATACAAAGTACTTATACAGCTATGTATAGAAAGGATAGACATTGTTGCTCATCAGACAGTAACATATCTGAATAATTCTGATAATAGATACTTACTGCTTACCTTGTATGGCTTCATTCTGAATTTTGATTTTGACCCAAGTTTAAGTAATTTTCTATCAGTTCTGATTCTAACCTAATATCCAGCAGGCAAATCCTGTTTTTTCATTTAAAAATTTTTATCTCACTAGGAGTTATTATGTTCATATTAAACCCTTAAATTGTGTACTTACCGATGAAGATACCTTTCTTCATAAAATGTAAGCTTTTGTTAGTAAAACCAGATTTAGCTTTAGGAAACATTAACAACATATGATTAGACTGTGGTTAATGTAGGCAAGATGACAGACTAGGAGGTTCCAGGCCAGAGACTCCAACAAAACAACTACCTAACAACTATCCATGGATAAAAATAGTGCTGGCTGAGAGCTCTGGAGTACAATTAAGAAGCTGCAGCAACAAACTGAGGCTCAGAAAGCAAGATGACAGCATAGAAAAGGGCACAAAGCATTTTCCCTACATCACCCCATCCCCAGGCCAGCTAGCTTGGCTGCAATGGAGATCCCCTTGGCTGTGACCCACCCTCCCATGGGGAAAAATGAGAACAGCAGCCTTCCCTATTGAGGATCCCAACAGCTCTTGTAGATACCACAGAAACTCCTAGCGTTTGGTGCTGAGGACTTCCCCAGTTTTTGCCAGTGTTGACCATATACAGCATTGATGCTGCTGGAGCTGCCTAGACTCCACTGCTGTAACTTTCTCCCCCAAGAGCCAGAGCCACTGTTTCATCTCCCTGGAACAGGGACTGCCACTATGACCCCCCTCCCTAGGGCTGGACCCACAACACCTCTACCCTCATTCTCCCTTCCCAAGCATAGTGCCACTATGGGTAATTCTGTTCTCTGTTATCACCACTGTATGTGTGCCTACACCCCTGTTGTGATATCTGTGTTTCCCAAGCACATGCACCACAACTCTGCTACTGCTTTCCCACCCCCAACCTCATCTCCATGTGCAACTGGAATCAGCATCACCATGTATCCCTATGCCCAGCGCTGGACCTTATGCCACCACGAACCCCACTCAGGTGGTGGTGCTCTTATGCCTTCCTGTAGATCAATGTCTTTCTTAATGGAAATTTGTCTTCAAAGGCCTTCAAATGTGCAACACCAATGCAAGACTACAAGGAACATGAAAAATCGAGGAAACATGATGCCACCAAAGGATCACAATACAATTCCAGTACAACCCCAAAGAAGTATATATCTACTAATTGCCTGAAAAAGAACTCAAAATACCTGTTTTAAAGAAGCCTAGTGAGTTATAAGACAACAGAGATAGATGATATCAACAAAATGACACATGGTTCTGACCGGTGTAGCTCAATGGACTGAGCTCTGGACTGTGGACCAAAGGGCTGCTGGTTCGATTCCCCATCAGGGCACATGCCTGGGTTGCAGACCAGGTCCCCAGAAGGGGGAAAGCGAGAGGCAACCACATATTGATGTTTCTCTCCTCTCTCCCTCCCTTCCCCTCTCTAAAAATAATAAAATCTTTAAAACAGAAAGAAAATGTAACATGAACAAGAGAAGAATTTAAACAATGAAATAAATCATAAAAAGAACCAAATGAATTCTGGAGCTAAAGAATACAGTGAATGAAATTAAAAAAAATAGAGAATGTCAGCAGAAGACTTGGTCAATCAGAAAAAAAAATAACTGGATTTGAATACAAGTCATTTAAGCTGGGGGAGGATGGTGGTCTATGAGGCTCAATTCAGACAACATGATGGTTATATCCACAAGCCATATGAGTCCCTCAGATGGTGCCATACATGCTGCAGGATGGCCTGCATTTTGGCCTCCCTCTGGCTCCTAGGAAGCTGGCCAGTGGTCAGTATGGAACCAGCAGTGGAGACTCCAGCACTCATGTTTCTCCTCCCCTTCAGTCTAAGCTGGGGAAAGGCAGGTGATCTAGATGGCTGGAAGGGAGTCAGCTACCCAAGAATGGGAATTCTCTCCAGGATACGGAGTCTGTTCAATCACCAGGAGCACAAAATTATCATTGTTGAACTGGATAGTACAGGAAAAACTACTATCCTTTACCAATTTTTTGAAATTATTTAATTTTTTGTTTATTTTTTATTGTTGTTCAAGTCCAGTTGTTTCCATTTTCCCCCCACCACTCTCCTCTGCCCCATCCACCCCTGCCTCCCACCTTTGATCCTTTCCCTCTTTGGCTTTGTCTATGGGTCCTTTATATATGTGCCTCAATGACCATTCCCCTTTTTACCCCATTATCACCCTCCCCCCATTCCCTCTGGTTACCGTCAGTTTGTTCTTTATTTCCATATCCTGGTTATATTTTGCTTGCTTGTTTATTTTGTTGATTAGGTTCTACTTCAGACTGGTGCAGCCACTGTGGAGAACATATGGAATTTCTTCCAAAAAGTAAAATTGGAACTGTGTTTTGACCTGGCAATTCCACTACTGGGATCATACCCTAAGAATCCTTTACCAATTTTCAATGAATGAAATTGTACATATATCCCCTACAATAGGAAGTGATGTAGAAGAGATCATGATTAATTGTACATATTTCCTAAGGTGGGATATCACTGGCCAAGAATCTCTTTCTTCTTCCTGGAACACTTACCATACTAACATAGAGGTTGTAATAGTTGTAGACCATAAAAACAAAGGATTTCTGTAACTAGAGAAGAAATCTATAAAATGTTAGCCCAAGAGGATCTAAGGAAAGCCAGATTGCTGATTTTTGCTAATAAACAAGATGTTAAAGAATGCATGCCTGTAGCAGAATCTCCCACTTTTTGGAACTAACTTCTGTAAAAGACCACCAGTGACATATCCAGGCATTTGTATTTGGGATCATACCAAGACCTGAAAAGATGATTTTATAATTTAAGATTGCATGATCTTCACTGACCTTTTCTTATAGACTTTGTATAAATGAAGTGTTAGACTTTACTTGAAAGCTGCAAAAAATAAAGGTTTAGATATATTTTTAATAAACTGGTTTAAATTTTTTATACAAGAAAAATTAAGACCACTTATTTGAAAACAAACATGAAGTCTCACCTTCTCTTCTGTTTTCTCACTAGTTCCTTCCAAAGTAAGGTCTTAAAGCTGTGATTGACATTTTTCTCATAATGAATTCTCTCAGGAAACTGCATAGCCTTTGCTAAGTTCAAAAGAAGAGGAAGACATTTTTCATTTTAGGAGTTTTATTATCAGTATCACCCTCCATAGTCATATGTTATTCTATTCTTGTTCCATGAAGTCAAAAGACAAGTTAGCACAAATATTTATATTCCAATATTTTAAAATGTTATAAAAATTATGTTACCCCTGGCTGGCGTAGCTCAGTGGATTGAGCGTGGGCTGGGAACCAAAGTGTCCCAGGTTCAATTCCCAAGCCAGGGTACATGCCTGGGTTGCAGGCCATAACCCCAGCAACTGCACATTGAAGTTTCTCTGTCTCTCTCTCTCTCTATCTCCCTCCCTTCCCTCTCTAAAAAAAAAAAATAAAAATAAATAAATAAATAAATAAATAAATAAATAAATAAAATTATGTTACCTAAGGTTGTGTACATATTGTTTAAGTAAATTGCTTTGACTTTTGTTCTAAAGAAAAGGGAATAACACAAGATTAATGATATCCTTAGTTATAATCATAATGAGATGAATATGAGCACTGGTTTAAAGTGCTATTTTGTACTTTACCCCAAAGTTCCCTGTATTATACTAAGCAACTCACAAAAATCATTGAGCTGCTCTTTAAAAAAGGAAAGAAAAGTAAAAAAGCTTGATATTGTGTACCTATATTTTGTTGTTGATCAAATCACATACATAAAAATGTGTGATCCAACTTAATGAAATACCTATCGAATTCTTGGCTTAGTATTACGAATGGGCAGAATTGCATATTGAGGAGTTATCAGATTGTTCCCTTTATTGAACCTGATGCCATCTAAATTAATGAAAAAATGTTAACCCATTAATCAGTTGATCATTAATTGTGATTAAAATTATTACATAATTTTTCACCCTTAATTGAAAACCTGTTTTATGAAACCTGTCTCTCAGAGAAATATTACACTATAAAAACTATCATATAATTTAGCTAGAATATTCTTACACAATAATTTTTAAACCCTTTTCATCTTATGGCACACATAAACTAATAACTAAAATTATGCAGTACACCAAAAAAATCATATAATTTTTGCTGATATGACAAAAAATAGATATGATTTGATTCATTCACACCAGATAGCTATTGTTGTGCTGCCTGCTGTCATTTTTTAAAAATGTTTTATTTTCAGAAAGTAAGGAAGGTAGGGAAAAAGAGAGTGCCAGAAACATTGATATACAAGAGAAACAACGATCAGCTGTGTCTTGCATGTCCCCAACTGGGGACTTGGCCTGCATCCTAGGTATGTGCCCTGACCAGGAACGGAACTGGTGACCTTTTGCCTTGTGGGATGACAACAAACTCTGTAAGCCACATCACTCAGGGCTGTTGTAATTTTTTTATTTGACAATTTAAGGGAATAGAGGTCAGTGCCCCTGTCTAAATAGTCAGGTATTGCATGTTTGTGGGGGGGGGGGTTGTAGTTTTTTTATTGTTGTTCATGTACAGTTGTATCCACTTACCCACTACCAATGCCCCCCACCCCAGCCATTCCCAGTCCACAGCCATACCACCCTGAACACATCTATCTTGTCTGCATGTTTTTAAATATATTTTATTGATTATACTATTACAGTTGTCCCATTTTTCCCCCTTCACTCCCCTCTGTCCTGCACATCCCCTCCCACCCACATTCCCCTCCTTTAGTTCATGTCCATGGGTCATACTTATAAGTTCTTTGGCTTCTACATTTCCTGTACTGTTCTCGCCCTTCCCCTGTCTATTTTCTACCTACCATCTATACTATGTATTCTCTGTACCTTTTCCCCTTCTCTCCCCCTTCCACTTCCCTGTTGATAACCCTCTATGTGTTCTCCATTTCTGTGGTTCTGTTCCTGTTCTAGTTGTTTGCTTAGTTTGCTTTTGTTTTTGTTTTAGGTGTGGTTGTTAATAATTGTGAGTTTGCTGTCATTTTACTATACATGTTTTTTTATCTTCTTATTCTTAGATAAGTCCCTTTAACATTTCATAAAATAAGGGCTTGGTGATGATGAACTCCTTTAACTTGATCTTATCTGAGAAGCACTTTATCTGCCCTTCCATTCTAAATGATAGCTTAGCTGGATAGAGCAATCTGGGATGTAGATACTTGCCTTTCATGACTTCCAATACTCCTTTCCAGTCCTTTCTTGCCTGCAAGGTCTCTTCTGAGAAATCAGCAGACAGTCTGATGGGAACTCATTTGTAGGTTACTGTCTCCTTTTCCCTTGCTGCTTCTAGGATTCTCTCCTTCATTTTTACCTTGGATAATGTAATTATGATGTGCCTTGGTGTGTTCCTCCTTGGGTCCAACTTCTTTGGGACTCTCAGAGCTTCCTGGACTTCCTGGAAGTCTATTTCCTTTGCCAGATTGGGGAAGTTCTCCTTCATTATTTGTTCAAATAAGTTTTCCACTTGTTGCTCTTCCTCTTCTCCCTCTGGTACCCCTATGATTCGGATGTTGGAACGTTTAAAGATGTCCTGGAGGTTCCTAAGACTCTCCTCAGTTTTTGAATTCTTGTTTCTTCACTCTTTTCTGGTTGGATGTTTCTTTCTTCCTTCTGATCCTTTCCATTGATTTGCATCCCAGTTTCCTTCCCATCACTATTGGTTCCCTGTGTTACATTTTCCTTTATTTCACTCAGTATAGCTTTCGTTGTTTCATCTAATTTGCGAGCAAATTAAACCAATTCTGTGAGCATCCTGATTACCAGTGTTTTGAACTGTACATCTGATAGGTTGGCTATCTCTTCATCGCTTAGTTGTATTTTTTTTTTTTTTGCAGTTTTGATCTGTTCTTTCATTTGGGCCACTTTTTTTGTCTTGATGCACCTGTTATGTAGTGAGGGGTGGAGCGTTAGGTATTCACCTGGGTGGGGTAACCCATGTAGCTTTGTTGTGACACTGTATGTGGGGAAAGGTCCTGAGAGAGAACAATGGCACTTGCTCAGCGTGCTGCCAGTTTTCAGTCACTTCCCCTGCTTCCCACAAGCAAATTGGGCCCTTCAGGTGCTGATTCCTGGGTGGGTTGACTAGTGTACCTTCTAGGACCCTGTGGATCTCTCCAATGAACTCTCCTGTGAGGCTGGGAATTTCTCCCACTGCCACCTCAACCCCTACGGGTGTTTTTAATCAGTGGTTTGAGGCTTCATTTCCCTGCACTGGAGCTCTGGGTTGCAAGCTCTGTCTTGCTCTCCAATTGTTCCTCCCAGTTTATCTGCATGCTAATGTGGGACCACCTGCTCTACCAGCCACCACTGCAGTCTTGCTGGCCAGCTGCAGCCTTGTGCACCCTGTACCACAATCCAGTGCTGAGTCTTTCAGCTGCTGCCCTGTCTGCCCTGGTGGTCCACTGCCACTTTGCAGCAAGTCCTCTCTGCGTGCCCATCTCTGCCCCTCCTATAGGTCTGGATGAGTGTGTCTTCTTTAATTCCTTGGTTGTAGGACTTCAATACAGTTCCATTTTCTGTCAGTTTTGGTTGTTTTCTGGTTTTAAATTGTCGTTGTCCTTTTGGTTGTGCGAGGAGGCACAATGTGTCTACCTATTTCTCCATCTTGGCCAGAAGTCTCATCTGCATGTTTTTTAAATTCTTACAGCAAACAGGTTGACAATTGCCATTCTTAGGTATTAAATTTATGTCAAGCATTTAAAGTGAATTTTAGAATGAAAATAAATCATATTTTCCAAGAAATATATAAATTATTATTTCTTAGGATTTGGAGTAGTTTGAGATTTTTTTGTTTCTATGTTTCCTTTTATCTTTTCACATCACATGAATGCATTGTTTGACAATTATAAACTACAATTTTTAATGATTTTAGCCATGTTTTAAAAATAGATCAAATGATCTAATATATTTACTAAGACGTAAATTGGCCCAAAACATCTTTTATATTTCCTTAGGCTATTTTCTTTTAATATCTGAAAGTTGAAGGTATTTGTCATAATGGTAAACAAACATCCTATGTCTATTAAAACATAGTTATGGGTACCCTGTCTATCTTTCACTCCCTGAAAATCTGAAAGCTATAAACTGACTCATTTTAAACTAATAAAAAACATACTTTTAATAACAGCCTTTTAGATTTTAGGAAGATTTTGATGAGGGATAATAGTACATTATATAAGCATTGACAAAATTTTGAAAGTTCCTTTCCATGAAACAGAATATACAAATGTCTAAATCCAAGTCAACCATAGGAGACAAGTGTTTAACATTGGAAGTTTCATGTTTTATATTATTTTTATTTAATCTTTATTGTATTTTTCCATTACCATTTAGTTCTCCTATATCTCCCTCCTCTCAGCAATCACCACACTGCTGTCCACAATTTCTAAAATGCCAGTATAACATTTTAACATTTATCAACATGTTTTTAGAAAAGCAAATGCCAAATTACTAAATTGTGAAAGACAAGTCATCTGAAATTATATAGTCAGAGAATCAAAAAGGAAGAAGAATGAAAATGAAAAAAAATCCTGTGGGATTTATGGGGTATTATCAAAAGGAAAAATATGTGCATTATGGGAGTCCCAGAAGAAGAAGAGAAGAAAAAAACCCAGAAAGCTTATTTAAAGAAATAATGGTGCAAAACTTTCCAAACTTGGGAGAGAAATAGACAAGATGATTAATGAAGCTGTAAGTACTACAAAGTCGGTAAATCCATAGAAAACTATACCCAGACATATTATAGTAAATTTACCAAAATTCAAAAACAAAGGAAGAATTGTGACAACAGCAAAAGTAAAGTGCAATTGCATCTAACTTATAAAGGTTTTTCCAGCAAAGGAAACAATGAACAGAGTGAAAAGGCTAGCTACAGAATGGAGGGAAATGTTTGCAAACTCTATAATTACATAAGGGATTAGTATCCAAATATATAAGAAACTCATATAAATAGTAGCAAAGACCCCCAAATAACCTAATTTTTAAAATGAACAAAAGACCCAAATAGACATTTCTCCAAAGAAGACTTACAAATGGGCAACAGATATATAAAAAGTGCTTAATATTACTAACCATAAGGGAATGGAAATCAAAGCTACAATAATATATCATCTCTTGGGATAGCTTCTATCAAAAAGCCAAAAGATAACAAATATTGGCAAAAATATGGAGAAAAGGGCACATTTGCACAATGTTGGTGGAGCTGTAAATTGGTACAGACATTATGAAAAACATAGTGGAGATTCCTCAAAAAATGAAATAGAACTACATTATGATCCAATAATTTTACTTCTAGTATGTATTCAAAGAAAATGAAATCAGTATGTCAAAGAGATATCTGCACTCCCATGTTCATTAGAACATTATTTACTATAGCCACAATATGAAAACAACCTGTGTCCATTTATAGATGAAGTAAAGAAAATGTGATATATATTTATATATAACTATATATATATAGTGTGTGTGTGTGTACTGACACAAAATGTATGATCTCACCTAAATGTGGTATCTAAAATAGTCAAACTCATTAGAAGTAGAGAATAGAATGTTGATTGTTCACGGTTGGGTGAACAGGGGAAAAAGATGATATTTGTCAAGGGGTATAAAGTTTCATTTAAACAAAATAAATGTGTTCTGGAGATCTAATATATAGAAATATGACATAGATAACAATACTGTACTTGATATCTGAAATGTGCTAAGAAAGTAGATCTTGTGTTCTCACCACACAATGAGAAATATAAAAGAAAATGGTAACTATGTGAAGTGATAGATATGTTAATTAGATTGATAGTGTAATTATTTCACAATGTATTTGTACATTAAACATCGATGTAAGTGTAGATATTTTTATTTTTTAAATATACCTCAGTAAATCTGGAAAAAAGGTTAGATTAGAGAGAGGCAGTGGTATATAGTGGTGAAGTGCACCAGCAACTTTATGACTGGTGTCAGGCAAAACTTTGTTCAGATCCTAGCTCCTCTAACTAATTCTATAAATTTGTGCAGTTAACAAATCTTCTGAGCATCACTTTCCTCTGCTCATTTAATTTAGTAGTAATAATAATTCCTATTGTATAAGGACCTTTAAAATATTTAAAAGAATTAATGTACTTAAAATATTTAGCACAGTGTCTCATCCATATTAAATATTTATAACTTTTATTATAGTGCCTTAACTGAATGACAAATGAAATGAACTGCTTGAGTTTTAATCATGGTCTGGTGTAAGTCTACATTATTGATTCAAGATTATAAATTAAGTATTTTCTGAATTTTGCCCCAGCCATGCCCCTTACTATATTGGATACCTCCCACAAATACATCTCATATACAGAGGTGGGCAAAAGTAGGTTTATACTTGTGAATGGGTAACCAGTTTATTCTTGTGTTATTATTTATTAATTATTATATTATTTATTTGTATTATAACTATAAACCTACTTTTGCCCATCCCTGCATATATTCTGACTTTTGCCCTAGGCCTGCATTGTCTTGTCCATGCTTAAGATCATTTTCACATTCATAAATAGTCATATCTAGGTACACATCAGCTCCAGAACTTGTCATGCCCTGTCCTTGTTGCATTTTGATGAGAAAAAATGTTTCAGCACTCGGCGCTTGCTCAGGACTCATTGCTCTTGATAAAATTTGTATGATTCACAACAGCATCCTGAAAGAGAAAACGCTTCATCATTTGGTACCAGTCAGTTTTGGCACTTGTATCACAAGTTCTAGGATGAATTAGTGACAAGTACCAAGGTGCCCCTGTAGTAGTAATTCAAGTATAGATTTTTAAAATTTGCTTATACGTTTAAATTATGTTTTTATTGAGCTATAAATGTGGTGATAAATGTTCAATAACTGCATATATATGCATGATTATATATTTTACTAATGAAAAGTATGTATAGCACATGAATTACAAATAAAATATTGCTACTTCATATAATTAATTCTCACTGAAAGCTATCATTGTTTTTTGTTAAACTTGTATATTAACAGCAAATTTGTGGTTGTAATTGAGAAATGACTAATTCTGACAAGAATGTTAGCTGATATTTTTTACATTATTGAGAAAGATGAACATTAAGAAATGAAAGTGTCAAAATGTAACATGCATCAGTGATGTGACTTTTTGCCAAATTCCATAATAGTTTTTGAGTATTGGCATAATAGTTCCTCAGTTTTTTGTCTTCTTCACAATATAATGGTCACAGACAATTTTTAAGTTTAGTCAGCATTAAGATGTTCTCTATCACATTTTCTCCAGACAACTAAAAAATGAATTAATCAAGCCCTTATTTGTGGTATTTGCCAATTTATTGGTGTAAATATTCTCTTCTTGGTCAATGATGCATTATATCCCTGAACTTAGAGTTGGGAAGTGAAGTGCAGTAATAGATCATTATATATAATATTCCACCATACAGATACAATCAACATAAATCACTTCATGTATATATAATGATAAGCATAGTTAATTAAGAATTAACAAGTTCTGAGTTTTTATTTCTTTGTTTCATTTACAATGACTTCAAAACTTCTTAAAATTTAACAATTGTCTTTAATGAGCCACCTCAAGCATAACACTCATAAATGTTGTAATGTTTTATTCAATTAAAAAGGCTTTCACAATTCCTCTTCTCTTTTAGTCACTTACATCTATATATTTTTTCCTGTTTTTATCAGCTGCAAACCTATTGCAGTTTCTTTTATTCATTGTCTCCATTTCCTTTTTCTTTTTCCTTTCCTTTTTTAAAATTTTAATTGTTGTTCAAGTACAGTTTTCTGTCTTTTACTCCCATCCCAGACCACCCACCCAGCTCTCCCCTCCTCCTTCCCATTTCCACCCCCCTAGTTTTTGCCCATGTGTCCTTTATACTTGTTCCTGTAAACCCTTCCCCTTTTCCCCTGAAATTCCCTCCCCTCTCCCCTCTGGTCACTGTCAGCCTGTTCTCTATTTCAGTGTCTTTGGTTATATTTTGCTTGTTTGTTTGTTTTGTTGTTTAGGTTCCTGTTAAAGGTGTGTCTCTATTTTTTTATCTTCCACTAACCACTACTATTTAGCTTTCTGTCCCATTCCTCTATAAAAAACAGATGTGTCTAAGGCCAACAGTGTCTCTAAATAGACTTTACTATTCCCCTTTTATTTGTCCTGTTAGCAGCAATATTGACAACCTATTCAATTCTTGAAACACTCCTTCCTTTAGGTTCAACTATACAATACTGATCTATTTTATTTTTCACCATTGAGTATGATGTTAGCTGTGGGTTATTCATATGGCCTTTATTATGCTGAGGTATGTTCCCTCTATTCTCACTTTGTTGAGAATTTTTAATTATAAATGGATGTTTTATTTTCTCAAATACTTCTGCATCTATTGATATGATCATATAACTTTTATCCTTCAGTTTGTTTATATGGTATATCACATTAATTGATTTGTAAATATTGAACCAAACTTGTAGTCTGGGAATAAATCCCACTTCACCATGGTATACTTTAATGTATTGCTGGATTTGGTTTGCTAATATTTTATTGATGATGTTTTGCATCTATGTTCATCAGAGACACTGGCATATAATTTTTATAATGTTTTTTTTTCTGGTTTTGGTATTAGCACCATGCTGGCCTCATAAAATGAATTTGAGAGTCTTCCCCCATCTTCAGATTTTTGGAATAGTTTGAGAAAGACAGGTATTAATTATTCTTTAAATGATTGGTAAAATTTGCCTGTAAAGCCCTCTGAGCCATGGCTTTTGTTTGTTGGGAGTTTTTAAATTAATGATTTGAGCTCCTTCTTTCTTTCTGCTGCATAGAATTTCATTGTGCAAATGTACCATGGTTTTTTTGATCCATTCATTTATTTACGGGCATCTAGGTTGCTTCCAACACTTGGCTATTGTCAATTGTGCTGCTACAAACATTGGGGTGCATAGGATTTTTTGGATTGGTGTTTCAGGGTTCTTAGGATATTCTATGCAGCAGAAAGAAAGAGGGAGCTCCTACCCTTTGCAACAGCATGGATACAACTGGAAAGCATTATGCTAAGCGAAATAAGCCAGGCAGTGAAAGACAAATACCATGTGATCTCACCTTTAACAGGAACCTAAACAACAAAACAAACAAACAAGCAAAATATAACCAAAGACACTGAAATAGAGAACAGTCTGACAGTGTTCAGAGGGGAGAGGAGAGGGAATTTTAGGGGAATTTCAGGGGAAAAAGGGAAGGGTTTACAGGAAGAAGTATAAAGGACACATGGATAAAAACTAGGAGTGGGTGGAAATGGGAGGGAGGATGGGAGGGCTGGGTGGGTGGGTTGGGATGGGAGTAAAAGATAGAAAATTATACTGCAACAACAATTAAAAATATTTTTTAAAAATAAATAAATAAATTAGTGATTTGATTTCATTAGCCTTGGAAGTATGTATGTTTCTAGCAATTTATCCATTTCTTCCAGGTTGTCCGATTTGTTGGCATATAATTGCTCAGAGTATTTCCTTATAATCCTTTGTATCTCTGTGGTGTCAAGAGGGTGGGGTTAGTTCATTACCTTAGGCTAATGTTTTATAGAGGGGAGTGCTCATTTCTGGAAAGATGGCATCTGTGGGCACTGTGGGTGAGGGACTTAGCACAGGGACCTTGGTGGCTGTCCTTTTAGCCTTCTCCCCAAAGCCATACAACTTTCTGAGCTGCCCTCCCCCTACCAGAGTCCAGATCTGTGAACGAAATTTTGTGTACTGTCTTTTTAACAGGACACCTGGGTTTGTAGCAGACTTCAGTCTTTCCCTGGCCCACAGAATCTCTGCTGATTTCCATAGCCAGATGTTATGTGCACTCCTCTTGCTAGCTCTGGTGCTCTGGGCTGCCCAGCATGGGGTTGAGATCTTTTGCTCCTCATGGGGAACCTTTGCAGCAGAAATAACCCTCCAGATTCTTAGCCACCACCCATGAGAACAGGTTCAGCCCTTTTCATGTCTCTGCCCTTCCTACCAGTAGTCTTCCTGTGGCTTCTTCTGTTAAATCCTTGGTTATAAGACCCCAGTTCAACTAATCTTCAGTTGGTTATTCAGGTTGATTGTTTTATAATTTAGCTGTAATTCTAGTTTTGTCCTGGAAGGAGGTGAGTGTAGCTTCCACCTATTCTGTTACCATCTTGGATCTCTCCCTCTTGTTCTTTTGTTTTTAATTTATTTTTTAAAGATTTTATTTATTGCTTTAGGCCCTGAAGCCTTACACGTTCGGCTGGTGTTAGCAGGATGAGCTCTATCGGCACCGGGCTATTGGAATCAGATGTAAAGATGGCATTGTCTTTGGGGTAGAAAAATTAGTCCTTTCTAAACTTTATGAGGAAGGTTCCAACAAACGACTTTTTAATGTTGACCGGCATGTTGGAATGGCAGTAGCCGGTTTGTTGGCAGATGCTCGTTCTTTAGCAGACATTGCAAGAGAAGAAGCTTCCAACTTTAGGTCTAACTTTGGCTATGATATTCCACTAAATCATCTTGCAGACAGAGTGGCCATGTATATACATGCATATACACTCTACAGTGCTGTTAGACCTTTTGGCTGCAGTTTCATGTTAGGGTCTTACACTGTGAATGACGGTGCACAACTCTACATGATTGACCCATCAGGTGTTTCATATGGTTATTGGGGCTGTGCTATTGGCAAAGCCAGGCAAGCTGCAAAGACAGAAATAGAAAAGCTTCAGATGAAAGAAATGACATGTCGTGATGTTGTTAAAGAAGTTGCAAAAATAATTTACATAGTGCATGATGAAGTTAAGGATAAAGCTTTTGAACTGGAGCTCAGCTGGGTTGGTGAAATAACTAAAGGAAGACATGAAATTGTCCCAAAAGATATAAGGGAAGAGGCGGAGAAATATGTTAAGGAATCTTTGAAGGAAGAAGATGAATCAGATGATGACAATATGTAACATTTACTTCAGCATTTATTTTAAATGTCTAATACAGTCCCCATGTAACTATTTTGCCTCTTGGATTATTCCATACCCACTGACCAATTTTCATTAAATTTTTGTCTTGTAATCACTGAAAAAAATAAAGATTTTATTTATTTATTTTTAGAGAGAAGAAGGGAGGGAGAGAGGGAGAGAAACATCAGTGTGTGGTTGCCTCTCACACAACCCCTACTGGGGACCTGACCCACAACCCATGCATGTGCTCTGACTGGGAGACAAACCAGCAACCCTTTGGTTCACAGGCTGGTGCTCAATTCACTGATCCACACCAGCCAGGGCTCCCTCCTGATTCTTAATAGGCATACCACAGGTGTAGGACTTGCTCATTCTGAATCTTTGCCCATCTGATCAGTCTTCTCATGGTCTATTTATGTCCTTATTTATAAGATTTCTGTTCAGCTAGTCTTCAGGTGGTTCTCAATGATACTTGTTCTATGATTTAATTGTAACTTTGATGTGGTCCTGGTAGGAGATGAGCACAGCATTTACCTACTCCACCATCTCGATTGCAAATCTCAGTCCTTGGTTTTCTGTTGTGTGCAGTATCCATTGATTTTTGTCTTCAATGTATTTACTTTTCCACTTCATTTTCCTAATATAGATATGGAAGTAAAAGTTATATAAGCCAAAAAAGGTATTTGGAAGCTTCCTGCTTGGGGTACTAAATTCTAATTGCACTAGACCATCATTAGTGAAGTTGAGCCAGGAAATTTCTCTGCCAAGAATATAAGGACATAAATTAATGGCTAGGAAGTGCTACCTAAAGGAAATTACTAAGATTCCATGCTTATATGATTATAATTTCTAATTTCTACAGCAATTTTACTTAGCTTTTTCATAGTTTATAAGATAAAATTGAGTACTAATGCGTATATATGTTGCACAATTCTCTTAAGTCTTCTCAATATGGAAGCAACTTTATCATTTGTTATGTCTGTACAGAATAAAAGCAAACAGCAACAATTTGAATAATTCATTCCATCATGTAACCGGATTTTTTATGATATCAAATGACCAGTTTGATTGTCACTAAATTGGTTGGTTGGCACTTTGAGGAACATTAACTTGTCATCATCATTACCATGAAATATATTTATTAAGCATCCAGAGTCACCAACAATATAAAATTAGTCAAATAATCATAGACTCTACCCTTTAGGACACAAGTGGCAAACACAAGGCCTGTGGGATGAATCCAGCCCTCTACCTTGTTTTATCTGGGATCAGCACACAGTTTCTACCCAGAGTCAGCACACAGTTCTCACTTAACTGTTAAGGAGTAGTTACATTCATACAGTCCTAACATTACATTCGGCCCTTTGAAGGCAACAGCGAGGCTGATGTAGCCCCCGGTGAAAATGAGTTTGATACCTCTGCTTTAGGATATTATGATCTGGAAACTCAACACATCCAGAAAAGCTGAGTGCCATTTAGCAGAGAACTGCTGTTGGACTTTGAAAAAGGCTATGAAGTGTCTGACAAGATCAATTGTCTCACAAACTATCAGCCAAATGGTAAAGGAGTGCACATGTTCAGTCTGTATAAGTAATTTTCTCACTTGAGATGGTGTTATTTGGGCTGAATTTGAACTAGAGATACACTTTACCCAGAAAAGCAGCACTTTAGAAAGAGAAAATGACATGTCTGAGCTAATCAAAAGCAAATGAGTCCTTAAGGAATCTGGGAGCAGGTAATGAAGGTGAGCAATGCAGTCAGCAAAATGGAATTTTTGGTATCAGAATAACTATGCTCTATTCCAGCTTTGTCTCTCATGGGTGAGCACTGGGTAATTTATTAAACTTTCTGCATTATAGTTTAGTTACTCATCTGTAAAATGAGAAAGCTGTAATCATATTTATGCCATCGTATTTGAAAACTGTACAGAGATCCTGTAATGAAAAGTGAACCCAAAATGAATTTATACAACAACAATCACAATAATGAATGTTTCCTTCTAACTAGGATGAGAGATCTATGATTTTGAATGAAAAAGTTTTTGTATAAAACGCATTTCTAATTTTTGAAAAGTATTACAGGATGCAATAGTCTTAGCCTTTAAAATTTACTGTAGTTCGGTTAAAATATTTTGTTACATGGCTCAATTTAGAGCTTAGTTTTTATTGTTATGAATTAACTAGGTTTAATCAATAATTTTTCTACTAGAATTCCCCCTTTTCTGAGGAGTCATAGATTGTAAGATTTCTGAGGCCTATTAGAAATAATGTGATCTTTACATCTTCCTCATGCCCTATCTTATTTTCATTTTAAATTTTATTTTCTCCCTTTCTTAGCCTGATTTCTAACCCTTATGCTTATTATCTCTCTCAAAATCAGTTTTCTTTCCTTCAGACATCAACAATTTTTCTCTTTTCTCCTATCTCATAATATTATTATTACTTTTCCACCTTTATTAATCTTTGCTCCTTTGTTGTAGATATTGCTGCAGTGGTTGATTTTCTTCAACTTGGTTCCTAGTTTTTCACTATTCTTTTCTCCAAACCACATATTGTACTCTTTTTTTTCTTATTCCAGTTTGCCTATTTCCATCCCTATTTTATCTATGTTGAAATTTTATTTTCTCCTTTTCTATGCCTTGTTTCTATTCCCTACTCCTATTATTTCTCCACCTCTACCCTCTCAAAATGATTTATCTTTCTGTTAATCACATCATATTATTTTTTCTTTCATAAAATACTCTTATTCTGTTTTTACCTTTATAAATCTTAGCTCATTTGTTCCTGATATCACAGAGTTGGTGGGGGAAATTTTACTGGTGTGGGTGTTGTTTACTGGTTTGTTTTGTTTTGTTCCAGTGGCTCCAGAACAACAGCATACAAGACATGGTGGGGTTGTGACTGTCAGCTGGTCAGAGGACAGAACACACCAAGGAATGAGCCAGCAGCAACCAAAACCTAATTACAACAAGAGACCCCACACAAAAAAAAAAACTTCAAAAAGATCATCACTAAGTATCCAGCTCAGGGGTTTAAGGAGACTGTGCCACTGAGTCCCATAGGACTTGTAACACAGAAGGCCACCCCACAAAGACAGGGAGTCAAAGCAGATCAATCTAATGTGCAGAAACAAACAAAGGAACCAACTAATGGGGAGACAAAGAAACAACCCCTAATAGAAAGGAAAAGAGGAATCTCAGAAAAGGTGCTAAATGAAATTTAGACAAGCAATTTATCAGACATAGGGTTCAAAGTATGGTTATAAAAATACTAAAGGAACTCAGTGAGAACTACAAGGAACTTAATGTGAACTGCATCAGCATAAGAAAGGACATAAAAACTATGAATAAGAACAAGGAGGAAATGAAAAATACAGTACAGGGAATTAAAAACAGGCTAGATGAACCAGAGGATTGAATAAGCAAGATGGAAGACAAGTAGAACAAAACACACAGTCAGACTAACAAAATGAAAATAGAACCAGAAAGAATGAAGATAGTTTAAGGGAGCTTCAGGACACCATTAAACTTAACATTTGCATCTTAGGAATACCAGAATAAGAGGAAAAGGAGCAAGGGACAGAAAACCTGTTTGAAAAAAATAATGACATAAAACTTCCCAACTTGGTGATGGAAAAAGTCATGCAAGTTCAGGAAGCACAGAAGGCCCCAATCAAGATTAACCAAAAGAGGCCCATCCTAAGACACATCATAAGTAAAATGGAAAAATTCAAAGACAGAGGGTTTTAAAGTCAGCAAGGGAGAAACAATTAGTAACATACAAAGGAGCTCTGATAAGGATATCAGCTGGTTTCTCAACAGAAACTCAACAAGCCAGAGGGGAATGGCATGAAATATTCCAAGTAATGAAAAGCAAAGGCCTGCAACCAAGACTACTTTACCCAGCAAGGCCCTCATTTAAAATAGAAAGCAAATAAGGAGCATCCCAGACCAAAAAAAAAAAAAGGCTAAAAGTGTACATCTCCACCAAACCACAATTGCAAGAGATGCAAAAGAGACTGTTTTAAGAAGATGATGATGAGGGGGGGCACAGGTATAGAGGGTAAAAATGGCAATGAATAAATACCTATCAATAATTACCTAAGATATAAATGGATTAAATGCCCCAATCAAAAGGCATAGGGTAGCTAAGTGGATAAGAAACCAAGACCTGCATATATGCTGCCTACAAGAGACCCACCTCAGAACAAAAGACCTACACAGACTGAAAGTGAAGGAATGGAAAAAATATTCCAAGATAATGGAAATGAAAGAAAAAAGCTGGGGTAGAAACAGTTATATCAAACAAAATAGATTACAAAACACAGGACACAAAAAAAGACAAAGAAGGTCACTATGTAATACTTAAAGGAGTTGTCCCATAAGAGTATATAACCCTTGTAAACATATATGCACCCATCGTAGTGGCATCTAAATACATAAGGAAAACCTTGGAGGACTTCAAGAAGGACAGCAACAGTAATTCAGTCATCACAGGGGATTTTAATAACCCATTGTCAACAATGGAAAGATTGCCCAAACAAAAAATCAACAAGGATATTGTGGCATTGAAAAAGAGCCTATATCAAATGGCCTTAATTAATATTTAGAGAGCATTTCACCCCAAAGAAGCAAAATAGACATTCTTTTTAAATGTATGTGGATAACTGTCAAAGATAGACCACATGGTAGGACAAAAAACAAACCTCAACATACTCAAGAAAACTGAAATCATGTAAGACATCTTCATTGATCACAATGGATTGAAACTAGAAACTAATCTCAAAGAAAAAACTCAAAAACATTCAAATACATGGTGACTGAATAACATGTTATTGAATAATGATTGAGTTAACAATGAGATCAGGGAGGAGATCAAAAAATAATTGATCGCCTCTGTGGAGATCAATTGAAATAATTGAAAATGAACACACAACAACCCAACACCTATGGGACACAGTGAAGGCACTCCTGAAAGGGAAATTCATAGCAATACAGGTCTACTTAAAGATAGAAAAATCTCTTTAGCAGAAACCTAAACAACAAAACAAACAAACAAGCAAAATATAACCAAAGACACTGAAATAGAGAACAGGCTGACAGTGACCAGAGGGGAGAGGGGAGGGAATTTCAGGGGAAAGGGGAAAGGTTTACAGGAACAAGTATAAAGTACACATGGACAAAAACTACTGGGGGTGGAAATGGGAAGGAGGTGAGGAGGGCTAGGGGTGGGCTGGGATGGGAGTAAAAGACAGAAAACTGTACTTGAACAACAATTACAATAAAATAAAATTTTTAAAAAGATAGAAAAATATCAAATAAACAACCTAATCCTAAATCTAAAGAACTACAAAAACAACAACAAATCAAGCTGAGAGTGAGTAAAAGGAAGGAATGGTCAAGATCAGAGCACAATTAAATGACATAGAGACTAAAAGAATAATCCAAAGGATCAATAAATCCAGGAGCTGGTTCTTTAAAAAGTTATATAAAATTGACAAACCCTTAACCAGACTCAACAAGAAAAGAAGAGAGAAGACCCAAATAAACAAAATCAGAAATGAAAGACAAGTTACAACTGATACCACAGAATACAAGGATTATAAGAAATTACTATGAACAACTACATGCCAAGAAATTGAACCTGGGTGAAATGAATAAATTTCTAGAAACATACAATCTTCCAAAACTGAATCACGAAGAAGCAAAAAGTGTTAATAGACTGATAACAACCATTGAAATCTAAGAAGTAATCAAAAAATTTCTGGCACACAAAGGCCCTGGACCAGATGGCATCACAGGTAAATTTAACTAAACATTCAAAGAAGAACTAACTCTTATTCTTCTCAAACTATTTCAAAAAATTCAAGAAGAGGGAAAACTCCCAAACTCTTATTATGAACCAGTATTGTCCTAATCCCAAAAGCAGGTAAAGAGACAAGAAAGAAAGAAACCTACAGGCCAATATCACTGATGGACATAGATGCTAAAATCCTCAACAAAATATTGGCAATTAGATCCAGCAATACATCAAAAAGATCATACACCCTGATCAAGTGGGATTCATCCCAGGGATGCCTAGATGGTACAGTATTCACAAATCAATAAACATAATGCACCGCATAAACAAAATGAAGGACAAAAACCACAAGATTATATCAACAGATGCTGAAAAAGCATTTGATAAAATCCCTCACCCATTTATGATAAAAATACTCAGGAAAGTGGAAATAAAGAGAGCATACCTCAACATAATAAATGCCATATATGAGAAACCTACTTTTAACATCATACTCAATGTGCAACTACTAAAAGAATTTCCCTTAAGATCAGGGACAAGGGTATCTGCTTTCACAACTCTTATTCAACATAGTACTGGAATTTCTAGCCACAGCAATCAGACAACAAGTAATAAAAGACATCCAGTTTGGGGAGGAAGAAGCAAAACAGTCATTATGTGCAGATGACATGACAGTGTACATAGAAAGCCCTCTAGTTTCCATCAGAAACTAATAAGTGAATTTGCAAAGTAATGGGATATAAAGTCAATATTCAGAAATTGAAGTTGGCATTTTGTGCACCAACAATGTACTATCAAAAAGGCAAATAAGGAAAAAATCCCATTTACTACAACATCAAGAAAAATAAAACACCTAGGAAGGAATTTAACCAGGAGGTAAAAGACTCGTACTCAGAAAACAATAGAACACTAAAGAAGGAAATTGAGGAAGACACAAATAAATGGAAGAATATGCCCTGTTCATGGAATGGAAACATTAACATAATTAAAATGTCCATACTATCTAAAGCAATATATAGTTTCAATGCAATCCCTATTAAAATACCAATGGCATATTAGATCTAGAACAAGTATTCCAAAAATTTAGGTGGAACCATAAATTACCCTGAGTAGCCTCAGCAATCTTGGAAAAGAAGAATAAAGTAGGAGGGATCACAATACCTGGTATCAAACTATATTACAAGGCCATGTAATCAAAACAGTCTGATACTGGCATAAGAACAGAAACATAGATCAATGGAACAGAATAGAGAGCCCAGAAGTAAACCTATGTTTTTATGGTCAATTAATATTTGACAAAGGGGGCAGCAGCATACAATGGAGTAAAAATAGTCTCTTTGATAAATGATGTTGGGAGAGCTGGATTGATAAATGCTAAAAAATGAAATTAGATCAACTTATACTATACACCAGAATAAACTCAAAATGGATAAAAGACTTAACTATAAGTTATGATACCATAAAAGTCCTAGTGGAAAATACAGGCAGTAAAATTTCAGATATCCCAAGTAGTAACATTTTTGCCAATGTTTCCTAGGGCAAGGGAAATAAAGGAAAAAATAAGCAAATGGGAAGAACATATTTGCCAGTGATACACTGGACAAGGGTTAATTTTTTTAATTATATTTATTTATTTATTTTTAGAAAGGGGAAGCCAGGGAGAAAGGAAGGGAGAAAAAGAAACATCAGTGTGTTTTTGCCTCTCACATGCCTCCTACTGGAGACCTGTCCAGCAACCCACACATGTGCACTAGACTGGGAATAAAACCAGTGACTCTGGTTTGCAGGCCAACACTCAATTCACTGAGCCATACCAGCTACGGTTGGACAAGGATTTAGTCTCCAAATATATCATATGTCCCAACACCAGGAAGACAATCCAATTAAAAAATGGGCAAAGGATCTGAATAGACACTTCTCCAAGGAGAACATACAGGAGCCCATAGTCATATGAAAAGATGCTCAACATCACTAGGAGTGAGAGAGATGCAAATTAAAACCAAAATGAGATATTGCTGCACATCTATCAGAATATCTATAATTAATAAATCAACAGACATCAAGTGCTAGCTGAGATGTGGAGGAAAGGGAACCCTAGTGCATTGTTGGTGGGATTGCAGACTTGTGTAACCACTGTGGAAAACACTGTGGAATTTCTTCAGCAAACTAAAAATTGAACTTCCTTTTGACCCAACATTTCCACTGCTGGGAATATGAGGTCTATCCAGGCAGTATCCAGCTATGTAATACAAAAAATAGATACATTTATTGAAGAAGATGCAAGATACCAGAAATATTGTGCGTAGGACAATAACGTCTCTGTCCCCTTCAAAGTAGACACCTTGGGACCTCACACAGTTCTGCCAATTGCCATCAGCTGCCCTGCTGGATTTTCCTGAATCTCAGTGAAGGTCCAAAATCTCTTCCCTTTCAAAGGTGATTTTAGTTTTGGGAAAAGCCAGAAGTTTCAGGGCACCAGTTCTGGGGTGCAGGGGGGCTGAGTCACCTGGGTGGTTTGATGTTTTGCTAAAAAACTGCATGAGACGTGATGCATAAGAGGGAATATTGTCATGGTGAAGCTACCAATTACCAGTTGCCCATAGCTGCAGGCTTCTAAATCATTCAACTAGGTTCTGCAGAGGAATGTTCAAGCTTAACACAAAATTTGATGCAGATTCATTGCTCTACTCATTTTGAATGTGATAGCCACACAGTATACATGCTCACTCAATGGTGTCTACCGACCCCACTAACTAGTACAGTGAAGTCATCATTGTTCACACATGCACATTTCAGTCCACTCTCCTTGGCTGGATGGTTACATAGATGTAATGCAAACTATTCTGGTTATATTAACAATGGCTGTATTTTTTCCAGACAGACTTCATATACCCTAAGAATCTGCAAACACCAATTTCAAAGAACTTATGCACCCCTATGTTCATAGTAGCACTATTTACAGTAGCCAAGTGCTGGTAACAGCCTAAGTGCCCATCAATAGATAAGTGGATTAAAAAAAACCTGGAATATTTACACAATGGAATACTACAGAGCAGAAAGGAAAAAGGACCTCCTACCCTTTGCAACAGCATGGATGGAACTGGAGAGCATTATGCTAAGTGAAATAAGCCAGGCTGTGAAAGACAAAGACCATATGATGTCCCTTATAGGAACCCAATGAACAAAATAAACTAATAAGCAAAATAGAATCAGAGTCATGGAAATATGGAACAGACTGACAGTGGCCAAAGGGGACAGGTGGTAGGGATAATGTTTGAAAGAAGTGGAAGGGACTAGTAAAAGAACAGTCATGAATGACCCATGGACATGGACAATGTTGTGGGGATTGACTGTGGTAGTGTGGGGTGGACTGGGTTGGAAGAGGGCAAAGGAGGATAAATTGGGACAACTAATAGAATAATAATTAAAAAAGAAATAATGTAATCCTAGTCCTTATATAGGAACATAAGGAATCTTTGAGAGTGAAGTACTTGTCCAAGATTCAGCTATAAGCTGAAAGGAAAGCTAGTTGTAGAACATATGTTCTTTGATTGCTTTTTTCAATACTTTTGTAAGTACTTTTGTCTTATAATCATTTATATCTAGAAAGAGTATGGCAGAATGTAAGATCACTGTAGTAAAGTAAACTTCATGAACTCAGAAGAGGCAGCAGGTATTTGTGGGTGTACCATAGTATGTGCCAGGCACAGTGCTAAAGGCTCTACAGAAGCTGTTTCATATAGTCCTTAAATAATCCTGATATGGCATTATCAACTATTCAGAAATTAGAAATCAGGATGAGAAAAGTTAAGTAATTTATTCAGTTTTACTTCTAGAAGTGGTGGAATGAAGGTTCACATTCTAGTCTGTCCAACACAAAAGCCCATCATCTAAGCCCATCATCTTTCAACTACACCATACTTTCTCCCTGGGTAATGTGCCATTGCCATTTGAAAAATTTTTTTTTGGCCCAACATGATGAGTCAGCAGCATTGATTAGAGAAAACTGGGAAGTAGTTCTTGAGAGATTCTCTACTTTCTCTTCCCACAGTTCTCTTGCACATTTCCTTGATCCTGTTCATTCTTAGACATCAATGCCTACTCAAGTTATTCTTAATATCCTTTTTGGTCCTGACCTCATCAGAGAATATTTAAAGTTACCTATTCTAATGCTTTTTTCTCAATTTATCTATTGTATTACCTTTTCTCATACTTTTTCATCACTGAAACTTTCTATTGCCTAAGCAAATGACTTTTGCATTTATATGGAATTGAAATAATGATTTTTACATTACACACAAGTGATAGAAGCTTACAGCACTTTTTTTTTTTCTTCTGGACTTTATTCTATTCAACCAACGACATTTAACAATTGATGTAACACCTTTTCCATACCCATTAAGTAAGAACCAGGCCCTCCTAGTCTAGTTTCAGGACTTCAAACTCAAACTATGACTAAAAAAACACAAACTGAGTGAATTCAGGAATAACCTGAGAGTGATTTATTCATTTGGTATTCACAAGGGAAAGTTATGAGTAGAGAGTAAATAAAAAATAGGAATTGCAAACTCTTGGTAATGTTGTATACATTAAATAAGATAATGAGTAAAATATGTTTACCACATATATAAGTGCTCAAAAACAGTTAGTTATTGTCACATGTTGCTCTGGATATGACATAACAATGTAGAAAGTAAAGAGAATCCAATATACATTGGAGTCAGAAAATACATACTAGGACATGTCCATTTAGGATTTGGAGTTGTTGTCTAAGTCAATACCTGTTTGGAGATTGACTGGGTGCAGGGGTGGGAGGGGCTAACTATTAGGCAGATACAATATGGAACTTTTAGATCAACTGCTATGATCTCAATTTATTCTTGTTATTTGGGGTAAGTTAACAAAATGTATCCTTTTCTAATGATATAATCAATAACTAAGTCCCAAGACCCTTAATTGTCAGAGATCAAATGCTTTCCCCCAGGCAGATATATGTGAGAGAAACTATCATTGCTTGTCTTCCACTGAAACATATTGAAAAGTAAGGATGAAACCTACACACTTGCATGACCTGATTACCCATACTAGGAGAAAATATTGTATATTTAATATATAATTGAATTCAGCAAATGAGGAAACATTGCTCATTGTAATTCTGATGAAAAAATAACTTCTAAAAATATGCAGGATTGGATCTGTCTTGATATGTAGCAAAAGCCTTTATTTGGCTTTAAAATCACTGATGTGATTTGGAATTGTTGGACAGGTATGTTAATATAGACTGTGTTTCTGGCCAGAGGACTGTGTATTTTTGCTTGAACAAACTCCTCTGCCATCACTGCATATTTATGGAACAATGTAGCATAAAGTAGGCATAGCCGCAGGGCAAAATATTGTTTTATCTCAATGGTAGGGCTGCATATTAACCCAGGAGTCGAAATCTATCTTTTCCCATCACCTACTTTTAAAACAAATGCACAGTGTAAGTTTTACACTTTTATAAATCTATTACTTATATTTCTTTCTTAAAAGCTATTACCATGTTATCTCCTATTTAACAAAATGAGTATGTAATATGTTCCAACTCTTTAGAAAGTTTTAATACTTACAAAGCTCAAAATTTAATGAAATTAGACTTCATCTAAGGGATAATAGAAAATGCTAGATTTCTTGGGTAAATATTTGATATATTAAGAGAAGCCAAGAAAAAGTAGGTCTCTGAGAAAATTTGGCATTGAACACAGTCATTTCACACATTGGATCTGACAAATAGGCATGTCTTACTTCTTCAAGAGAAATGCTAAGTGCATATTACTAAACACTGTGATTAGGACAAAATAGTGATTGGGGAGACCTTCTGATTTAATTTTCAGAAAGTTTTATTATCCAATGACTCAAATTAGTGGTGTACTTTGAAAATCTTTTGGGGGGAATAAAATTTCACAAAACCTGTCTTCAGCTAATCAGATTCTTTAGCATGATTTTGAGACATGTCTGATTTGTTCATCTATGTTAAAATGATGATCTAGTAATTTGAAACAGGGTCTGACCTTAGGAGAATCCATATAACTCAAAATATATGATTCATCACAACCTGGTCTGTCAGTTTAACCAATAAACATTTCCTAAAGGGCTCTTATTTGGGAAAGGGCATTGTATGATTTAAGACACAGCAGGGTCTGTATGACTATGTCTGTAAATGTGAGTGTGCTAGGAGGTTGATGGAAGAATTGATATTACCAGTATAAAAGAAACTAAAGACTCATTTTTATAAGAAACGTCTCCTATTGTCTCCTATTGTCTTTGCCTCTTCCATTACTTCAAGTATCATGCTGCTTTTAACAGAACAAATAGAGAAGGAGACAGAATGGCTAGTCATGGTTAAAAGGTTTCTATTGATGACAATTAGTTAATGAACAGACAAAAGGGCTTTCTAGGCCTTCCCCTTCATGCAAGGCACACAAAAAGACATTATAAAAAGATAATGAAAAATTACCCATGATTTCAATCACTTTTTTCCCCTGACTGGTCTTTTTGTGTCAAAGAACTGTGTCAAATCAGGCCTGGTTTTTCCCACAATGGGCCTACTGTGT
This sequence comes from Phyllostomus discolor, assembly GCF_004126475.2. Lineage (NCBI taxonomy): Eukaryota > Metazoa > Chordata > Mammalia > Chiroptera > Phyllostomidae > Phyllostomus > Phyllostomus discolor. Next base: position 68,572,490 of record NC_050198.1, read on the forward strand.
GGAGTCTGCTTTGTGTAGCCAAAAAACATAAACTTTAAAAACAGACACGTTTGAGCTCTACCACTGTAAAATCCTAGGCAAGCTTCTTAAGTTTTCTCTGAGACTTTGGGGGATTTTTGGTGTTTTTCATTCCTGTTATAAAATAAGAGTGAAAATATAGTAGTCTCTATATCATTACTTTACCATATGTGAAATTCTACTGCACATGGACGCACATTTGTTTACCTCTTACATAGCCATAAGAATTTCAGGTTAAGTATTTATCTGAATTTCAAATTGTACCTGATTAAAATAATATAAAGAGAGGGAACTATGGACTGGACATGAAAATGTAGAGTAAAGCAGAAAGGAAAGTGCATATTACTAAACACAGTGATCAGACAAAATAGTGATTATTACCCTTTCAAAATGAAAGAGTAAGGATAGTCAGGCTTTATACTGAAATTTAGGAAAGTTAAAGGAAAAAACGAAAATTAAACCAGCCTTAGAATTGTTTTTCTATGTCTGTTAGTCATGAAAAAGCTAAATAGTGACAGGATCAAGGAGAAGGTTTAACCCCTCCATAATATTCACTGGGTCCTCACATACATCAAGTTACCCAAAAACGAGAACACTTTTTAAAACCAAAACAATGTATTGGCTATGGGAATGGAACTTCAAGATGTGTGTCCTACAATACCCTTACAACTGGAGAAACACATAAAGAACAATAACATTGTATCCCTATTTTATGCCACTCACAAAAATTTAACTCAGTATAAAGAGTTAAACATTAAATGTGATACCATAAAACTCCTTTAAGAAAGTGTAGGGAAGAAGCTCCTCAACATTGGTCTTGGCAATAATTTCTTTGGATATGAAACCAAAAGCACAAATGCCAAAAAAAAAAAAAAAGTTAGCAAATGGGACTACATCAAACTTAAAAGCTTCTGCACAGCAAAACTAAGAGTTAACAAAATGAAAAGGGAGAAAAATCTTATAAACCATATATTGGATAAAGAGTCAATATAAAAAATATATAAAACACACATACCTCAATATAAAAAGAAATCCATTAAAAATAGTCAGAACAACTAAATTGGCATTTTCTAACAAGATATCAAAGTGGCCAACAGGTACTTGAAAAGATGCTCAAGGACTTTAATCATCAGGAAAATGAAAATCAAAACCACAATGAGATATCACCTCACACCTATAAGAATTGTTATCATTAAGAAGCTAAGAGGCACTGGCTGGTGTGTCTCAGTGGAATGAGCACTGGACTGCAAAGCACAGTGTCACCACTTCGATTCCCAGTCAGGGCACATGCCTAGGTTGTGGGCCAGGTCCCCATAGGGGGCATGCAAGAAGTAACCACACATTGATGTTTCTCTCCCTCTTTTTCTCCCTCCCTTCACCTCTTTCTAAAAATAAATAAATAAAATTTAAAAAGATTAAAAAAGAAGAAGATAAGAGGTTACCAGTTTAAGATGGTGATGTAGGAAGATCCTTAACTCATCTCCTACCAAGAACACTAAATGTACAGTTACATATGGAAAAAAATTCTATGAGCAAAACAACTAAAATCTAGCTAGTTAGTCCTACATATAAAACAATCAAGAAAAAATCCTCATCAAAAAGGGTAGGAGAGGCTGAAACATAGTCTTGCCATAAACCCTACCTTCAGCATGGCGATCTACAATTCAGAAGGAACTCAAATCTGGTGGTTCTCCCTGAGGAATGAATGGTTTGAACCCCACATTGAGTCTTGTCTTTTTCTTTCTTTTTTTTAATTTTTTTTTACTAGAGCATTTTATTTTATTTTTTAAATCTTTATTCAAGTACAGTTTTCTCCCTTTTACTCCAATTCCAGCCCACCCACCCAGCCCTCCCCACTTCCCTCCAAACCACCCTCTCCCTAGTTTTTGTCCATGTGTCCTTTATATTTGTTCCTGTAAACCCTACCCATTCTCCCCTGAAATTCCCTCTTTTCTCCCCTCTGGTCACTATCAGCATGTTCTCTATTCAGTGACTTTTTGGTTATATTTTACTTGTTTCTTTGTTTGTTTATTTTGCTTGGTTTTGTTGTTTAGGTTCCCATCAAAGGTGAAATTATATGGTATTTGTCTTTCACTGCCTGGCTTGTTTCGCTTAGCATAATGCTTTCCAGCTCCATCCAAGCTGTTGCAAAGGGCAGGAGCTCCTTCTTTCTTTCTGCTGCATAGAATTCTGTTGTGTAAATGTACCACAGTTTTTTGATCCATTCATTTACTGATGGGCATCTAGGTTGCTTCCAGCACCTAGGTATTGTAAATTGTACTACTATGAACATCAGGGTGCAAAGATTCTTTTGTACTGGTGTTATAATGTTCTTAGGATACAGTCCTAGATATGAAATTGCTGGGTCAAAAGGCAGACCCATTTTTAGTTTTCTGAGAAAGTCCCATACTGCTTTCCATAGTGGTTGCACCAGTCTGCAATCCCACCAAGAGTGCACTAGGGTCCCCTTTTCTTCACAACCTCTCCAACACTTGTTGTTTGTTGTTTTGTTTATGATGGCCATTCTGACTGGTGTGAAGTGGTATCTCATTGTGCTTTTAATTTGCATCTCTCTGATAGCTAGTGATATTGAACATCATTTCATGTGTCTTTGGATCTTCTGTATGTCCTCCTTGAAGAAGTGTCTGTTCAAATCTTTTGTGCAATTTTTAATTGGGTTGCTTGTCTTCTTAGAGTGGAGTCGTGTAAGTTCCTTATATATTTTGGAGATTAAGCCCTTGTCTGAGGTATCATTGGCAAATATGTTTTCCAATACAGTTGGTTTTCTTTTTATTTTGATACTGTTCTCTTTAGCTGTGCAAAAGCTTTTTATTTTGATGAGGTCCCATATGTTTATTCTTTCCTTTATGTCCCTTGCTCTAGGGGACATGTCAGTAAAAAAGTTTCTGCATGAAATATTTGAGATTTTCCTAACTATGTTCTCTTCTAGGACTTTAATGGTATCACGGTTTATATTTAAATCTTTTATCCACCTTGAATTTATTTTTGTATAAGGTGTAAGTTGGTGCTTGAGTTTCATTTTTTTGCACATAGCTGTCCAGTTCTCCCAACACCATTTGTTGAAGAGGCTATTTTTATTCCATTTTATGTTGCTGCTTCCTTTGTCAAATATTAATTGACTGTGTAGACTTGGGTTTATTTCTGGGCTCTCTGATCTGTTGCATTGGTCCATGTGCCTATTTTTATGCCAGTACCAGGCTGCTTTGATTACAGTGGCCTTGTAGTATACTTTAGTGTCAGGTGTTGTGATCCCTCCTACTTTCCTCTTCTTCCTCAAAATTGCAGCAGCTATTTGGGGTCGTTTATGGTTTCATATAAATTTTGAAGTGTTTGTTCTATGTCTGTGAAATAAGCCATTGGTACTTTAATAGGTATTGCATTGAATGTGTAAATTGCTTTTGGTAGTATGGACATTTTGATATTAATTCTTCCAATCCATGAACATGGTGTATGTTTCCATTTGTTTGTGTCTTCCTTGATTTCTTTTCTGAGTGTTATGTAGTTTTCTAAATATAGGTATTTTACCTCTTTGGTTAGGTATATTCCTAGGTATTTTATTTTTCTTTTTGCTATACTGAATGGGATTTTTTTCTTGATTTCTGCTTCTGCTGTTTTATTGTTTGTGTACAGAAATGCCTTTGATTTCTGGATATTGACTTTGTATCCCGCTGTTTTGCCAAATTCATTTATTAGGTCAAGCAGTTTTTTGGTGAAGTCTATAGGATTTTCTATGTACAGTATCATGTCTTCTGCAAACAGTGAGAGTTTTGTTTCCTCCTTTCCGATTTCGATGCCTTTTATTTCTTTTTCTTGTCTGATCGCTGTGGCTAAAACTTCCAGTACTATATTGAATAGAAGTGGTGAAAGTGGACAGCCTTGTATTGTTCCTCATCTTAGTGGAAAAGATTTTAATTTTTGTCCATTGAGTATGATGTTGGCTGTAGGTCACTCATATATGGCCTTTATTATGTTGAGGAATGCTCCCTCTATTCCCACTTTGCTGAGTGTTTTTTTTTTATCATAAATGGGTGCTGTTCCTTATCAAATGCTTTTTCTGCATCTATTGATATGATCATGTGGTTTTTGACTTTGTTTTATTTATGTGATGTATTACATTTACTGATTTGCGAATATTGAACCATCCTTGCATCCCTGGGATGAATCCCACTTGGTCGTGGTGTATGATCTTTTTAATGTACTGTTGGATGCTGTTTGCCAGTATTTTGTTGAGGATTTTAGCATCAATGTTCATCAGCTATGTTGGCCTGAAGTTTTCTTTCTTTGTTGTGTCTTCATCTGGTTTCAGGATTAGGATGATGTCGGCCTGATAAAAAGAGTTTGGGAGTCTTGATCTTTTTGGAATTTTTTAAATAGTCTGTGAAGGATAGGGGTTAGCTTTTCCTTAAATGCTTTGTAGAATTCTCCTGTGAAACCATCTGGTCCAGGGCTTTTGTGTGTTGGGAATTTTTTGATTACTGCTTCAATTTCTTTTGCTGTTATTGGTTTGGTCAGGCTTTCTGCTTCTTTTTCATTGAGTTTTGGAAGATTATATTTTTCTAGAAATTTGTCCATTTCATCTAGGCTTTCAAATTTCTTTGCATACAGTTCTTTGCAGTAATTTCTTACAATCAATTGTATTTCTGTGGGATCTGTTGTAATCTCTCCTCTTTCATTTCTGATTGTGTTTACTTGGGTCTTCTCTCTTTTTTTCTTGATGATTCTGCTTAAAGGCTTGTTGATTTTGTTCATCTTTTTAAAGAACCAGCTCTTGGATTCATTGATCCTTAAAATTGTGCTTTTATTCCCTATGTCATTTAATTCTGCTCTGATCTTGGTTATTTCCTTCCTTCTGATTGCTCTGGGCTGTCTTTGTTGTTGTTCCTTGAGTTCTTGTAGACGTAGGGTTAGGTTGTTTGTTTGGAATGTTTCTGACTTTTTTAGGTGGGCCTGTATTGCTATGAACTTCTTTCTCAGGACTGCCTTGGCTGTGTCCCATAAGTTTTGGGTTGTTGTGAGTTTGTTTTCATTTGTTTCCAGAAACCGTTTGATTTCTTCCCTAATATAATTCTTGACCCATTCATTGTTGAATAGCATGGTATTTAATCTCCATGATTTTGAGTGTTTTGGGTTTTTTTCCTTGGGATTGGTTTCTAGCTTCAGTCCCTTGTGATCCGAGAAAATGCTTGGTATAATTTCAATTTTCTTGATATTGTTGAAACTTGTTTTGTGTCCTATCATGTGGTCAATCTTTGAAAATGTTCCATGTACATTTGAAAAGAATGTGTATTTAGCTTCTTTGGGATGGAGGGCCCTGTATATATCAGTAAAGCCCATTTCATCTAGGGTATTGTTCAATGCCACAATATCTTTGTTGATATTTTGTTTAGAAGATCTGTCCATTTTTGATAGTGGGGTGTTAAAATCTCCCACAATAATTGTGTTGCTGTGAATATCTTTGTTGAAGTCCTCTAAGATTTTCTTTATGTATTTGAGTGCTCCTATGATGGGTGCACATATATTCACAATATTTATGTCTTCTTGGTGGATTCTTCCCTTGAGTATTATGAAATGACCTTCTGGGTCTCTCCTTATTGCCCTTTTTTGGAATCTATTTTGTCTGATATGAGTATTGCTACCCAGGCTTTTTTTTTCCCTGTCCATTTTCTTGGAAAACTTGTTTCCAGTCTTTCACTTTCAGCCTGTGCAGGTCTTTAATCCTGAGGTGGGTCTCTTGTAGGCAGCATATGTGTGGATCATGTTTTCTTATCCAATCAGCTATTCTCTGTCTTTTGATTGGAGCATTTAATCCATTTACGTTTAAGGTTATTATTGATAGGTACTTATTCATTGCCTTTTATGTACGTGTGTTCCTCTCTCTCTCTTCCTTTCTTTCCTTAAAGCAGTCCCTTTAGCATGTGTTGCATAGCTGGTTTGGTGGAGGTGTATTCTGTTCGACTTCTTTTGTCTGGGAAGCTTCTTATTTGGCCTTCTATCTTAATTGAGAGCCTTGCTGGGTAAAGTAGCCTTGGTTGCAGACCTCTGGTTCTCATTACTTGGAATATTTCTTGCCATTCTCTTTTGGCTCGGAGTGTTTCCATTGAGAAATCAGCTGTTAGCCTTATGGGGTCTCCCTTGTATGTTACTTCCTGTTTTTCCTTTGCTGCCTTTTATATTCTCTCTTTGTCTTGAAATTTTGCCATTTTAATGATGATGCATCTTGAGGTGGGCCTCTTTGGGTTCCTCTTGATTGGGACTCTCTGTGTTTCCTGGATTTGTGTGACTTTTTCTCTCATCAAATTAGGGAAGCTTTCCATCACTACTTTTTCAAATAGGTTTTCTATCCCTTGTTCTTCTTCTTCTCCCTCTGGTATCCCTATTATACGGATGTTATTACGTTTCATATTGTCTTGCATTTCTCTTAATCCCTCTTCATTCTTTCTGAGCCTTTTTTCCGTTTCTTGCTCTTTCTGGGTGTTTTCTTCTACTTTGTCCTCTAGCTCACTGATCCAATCTTCTGCTTCATCAATCCAGCTTTTCATTCCCTCTACTGTGTTCTTCAGTTCAGAAATTGTATTCTTCATTTCCTCTTAGCCCTTGTTGAGAGTTTCTATTTCCTTTTTCATGCTGATGTAGTTTTCAGTGAGTTCATTGTAACTTCCCTGTAGTTTCTGGTAGCTCATTGTGAGCTCATTGAGCTTCCTGACGATCGTTGCTTTGAATTCAATATCTGATAGTTGAGTTGCGTCTATTTCATTTAGCATTCTTTCTAGGGTTCTTCCTTTTCTTTCATTTGGGGTTTTTTCTTTGTCTTCCTATTGTTTGTGAGACTCTTCTTGTTAGCTTCGGCTTTTAAATTGATGTGTTCTGGCTCCCTGGGTTTGTGATGTGAACTTCTTTAGTAGAATGGCAGTGAGTTTCAGTGGTGCCTTCTCTGTGATCTCCCGAGCTCACTTGTCTTGGGCTGTCATTTAAGTTGCCTTTGTGTTTGCCTTTGGGTTTTGATTGTTGTTGGGTCTTTCTTTGGTGGTTCCTTCCCACCAGCTGGTTAAATGAGGGTCACTCTGTCCACCACCTCTTGTATTTTGTTGTGCTGGTGAGGGCCGGTTGTGTTGAAGCTGGTTCTTCCGTGTGTATAAGGTTTTAAGGATTCTCTCTTCCTCTTGTTCAGTTGTTTGTATTGGGCACTGTCTCTACTGTTTAGGTATATTTCCAGATAGGTCCTGGATTGAGGTTTGTGTGGTTACCACTCCCTCCTTCATGTTCTTCTCTTGTTATCTGTTAGTGGTTCCTTTGTTGTTGGGTTTCCTCTTCCAGTGGGTGTCCTGGTGTTCACCACCTCCAGCTACTCTTTTTTGTGATCAGTTGGAGGGGGAAGACAAAATGGTTTAAGAAAGCAAGAGAGTATTCTATAATATTTACAGTAGCAGCAAGTAGAGAAGAAATAGGGGATCCTTTGACTATGTATAGTGTTAACTGTGATCTTCCACCCAGGTAGCTGATTTTTAGAAAGGATGGAAAGAAGATAAGACTCTTGTTGGGGATGTAAGGATTGTGAGTTGGACCTATAAAGCAGGGAGGTTGTGGGAGGTCAGATTCTGAGGTAAGGTGAGAGTAAAAGATAGTAAATAGGTGTAGTGTGTGAGAGAATAGAGTTAACCACTGCAGTAATAGAGTTCAGGAAACTGTGAACTGGGCTAGTATCCGAGAAGGGTGTTGTGAAGTATTTACAATTACATGGAACAGCTATTATTTACCATAATATTAGAGCAACAATCATATGACAGAATCTATATGATCTGGATAACAGGAATAGGGAGTATAGGACCTTGATTAGTGTGTTAAAGAAACACAGGTGACATGAAAGATAGTAAATTAGCAATGCACTATGAAAGAGAGAACAGGGAAAACCTGTCAAATGATACAATATAACCAGCTAGGCAAAGAAGACTATACAGAAAGAAGAGGGATACAAAAATACTATTAAATAAGATGTAAGAATACTGGAAAAATAATAGTAATACAAATATGCAATAACTTGCAGGTTCTCTGTAATAGCAGGGCGAAACTTGTCTCACTGTCCCAGCTGTTGTGATGCCCCTTCTTTGGGGTCAACTTTGGTCTTTTCACAGATCCAGGATTTTTTCTCACTTGTAGGTATTTAGAAAAAAATTTAAAAATAAAAATAAAAAAGGCAGATGAAGGAAGGAGGAAGAGATAAAATTGGAGGAAAAGAAGGAGGAAGGAATGAAACAAGAAAGCAGGAAAGAGGGAAAAGAAGTCAAAAGAGAATAAAAACAATAAAAATTTAAAAAATAAGAATTGTTAACAAAATAGAATAAAATTTTAAAGTCTCTTGGTTTCAAAGTGGCCATCCCAGTTTTTCTGCTCTTGCTGGCTGCAGCAGGCTGAGAGGTGTGATTGGTATGGCTTTTTTTCCTAGGTCAGTGGAGTGAGCACTGGCTCCTGTACTGTCTGGGAAGCTAATGTGGGTCCTCAGCCTGTGCCCTGGGTGTGGGAATGAGGCCTTTCCCCAGGGTTACTGCTGTGGACTGGGGTGCGGGGCTGCTCTCCTCGTGCGCCCGTGCCTATGTGCCCTTGGCTGGGTGGCAGGGAGGCTGGAGCAATTGATCACTTTAGGAAAATTTCCCAAACAGTATCTGCCTATTCACTCCTTCCTCATGAGAAATTCCTCCTGTTCAATCCTGCTGCTCCACACAGTGGCCTAGCTTCTCCTGCTGCCAAATGCTCCAGCCAGACCAGTGATTATGGGGGTCCAGGCCTGCTGTGCGACCCAGCCTCTCCGGTGTCCACAGCCTCCAAAGGTGCTCACAGCCCCTGTGTGTTTGCTAGCACCTGGATTCCTCCCAGTGCCGATCAGACCCTGTTTGGCTGGGGAGGGAGCAGTTGTCCAGGCTTTCTCCCAAGGACTCTGTGGCAAACCCAGCAGCGGGCCCTGGGCCTGGGGCTGCAGCCCCCAGAACACACGCTGGTCCCTGGGACCCTACCTTGTTGCAGCACTCTTCTTAGGGTCCGGTTTTTCGGTTCTGCCACAATCCTTGGTCTTTTCTTTTCACATATGCTGAAGTATGTTCATTGCTTGCTTCTCTACTCCATAGATCTGTCAGGATTTTCTCCCCTGAGCAAAAGGAAGCTGAATCTGCTCCTTCCTACTCTGACACCATCTTAGATCCCCGAGTCTTGTCTTTTTCTAAACATTTTTTGTTTTCAAATTATAGTGGACATTCAATATTGTATTAGTTTTAGGTATATAGTATAGTGGTTAGACAATTACTAACTTACTGTGTGATCCTTGCCAACATTTGTTGTTTGTTAATTTTTTCATGACAGCCATTTTGACAGATATGAAGTGATAACTCATGATTTTAATATGCATCTCTGATGATCAGTGATGTTGAGCATCTTTTCATATGTCTATTAGCCATCTATCTGTATGTCCTCTTTGGAGAAATGTTTCTTCAGGTCCTCAGTCCATTTTTAAATCAGATTGTTTATCTTGTTGGTGTTATATGAGTTCTTTATATACTTTTTATATTAACCCCTTATGAGATGTATAATTGGTGCAATCTTTTCCTACTTAATAGGTTGTCTTTTAATTTTGTTGGTTTCCTTTACCAGACACCCCATCTTTTAAAACCTGCACCTGAGAGACTAATCCCAAAATATCTATCCTTGAAAACCAACACTGCTCATATCCATAACATTCATAAATTTATAGGAAGCTGAGAGACAACTTTTAAAGGGCTTGTGTGCTCAGACTCGCCTTCCCCAGGGCCAAACACATAAGCTGCCAATCAATGATCCAAAGTGGATCCACATCAGGACACATTATAACTAAAATGTTAAAGTTAAAGACAAGGAAAGGATGTTAAAAGCAGCAAGAGCAAAATAACTTATTATGCGTATGGGAACCACCATATTATTATAAGCAGATTTTCCAGTGTAGACTTTGCAGGCCAGAAGGGAGTGGCATAGTATATTCATGTCATGAAATTAAAAAAAAAAAACCTTCTAACAATATCTCTCCTCCAATTCTGAATGATAACTTTGCTGGGTAAAGAGTTAAACTGGGACAACTATAATAGAATAAACAATAATAATAAAAAGATACAGCTTCAAATATGCCCTCCCCCATTAACAGTCTATATCTTTTATCATAATCTATTGAATACCCTACTTGGATAAATAATTTTTGTTCATTAATATTTGTAGTTATAATAAGGCTAACAATAATAATCACAATATGTTGTCAAAAAAGGGTTTTCTAGATAGACAAAAGCTCTGGTGCCTTTGTCTGCAGGCAAAGGGGTTGCATCAGACAATGGGGTTTCATCACCATAAATCTGGCCTTTCAAGAAATGTGAAAGGGAGTTTTTTAAACTGAAAATATAGTTCTCTAATTAAGAACAAGAAAACATATAAATCTCACTGGTAAAGGTAGATATAAACACTAAAGGTAATGGATTACTCACTTATAAATCTAGGATGAAGGTTAAAAGACAAAAGTAGTAAAAAGAATTGTAACTACAATGATTAGTTAAGAGGTACACAAGATCAAAAGGTGTAAAGTGTGACATCTAAAACATAAAACATATGAGAGATTAAAAATGTAAAGTCTTGAATTCATTTAAACTTGTTATCAATTCAAATATGACTTCTTATAAATAAAAAGTATATGAGTTCTGTCCAGAAGGTATCCAGCCACATAAATATGAAAAATAGAGACACTTATCGAAGAAGATACAAGGTACAAGAAACATTGTACATAGGACAATGACACCTCAGTCCCCTTCAAAGTAGGCACTTTGGTACCTCACACAGTTCTCCCAGTCATCATCACCTACCCCATCATATTTTCCTGAATCTCATTGTGGTCTGAAATCTCTTCCCTTTCAAAGGTTATTTTAGTTTTGGGAAAAGCCAGAAGTCACAGGGAGACAATCTGGGCTCTAAGGGAACTGAGTCACCTGGGTCATTTGATGTCTTACCAAAAACTCTGCATGAGCCATGATGCACGAGTGGGCACATTGACATGGTGAAGCTGTTGATCACCAGTTACCATACCTGCAGCCTTCCAAATCATCCAAATAGTTTCTGTGGAGGAATGTTCAAGTTTAACGTAAAATTTGACACTGATTCACTGTTCTACTTACTCAGTCATTTTCAATGTGATGGTCACACAGTACACATGCTCACTCAACAGTGTCTACTTTCCCCATCGACTAGTACAGTGAAGTCCTCATTGTTCACACATGCACATTCCAGTCCACTCTCCTTGGCTGCCAGCTTACATCAATGTCACATAAACTGTTCTCATTATATTAACAATGGCTGAACTTTTTCCAGACAGACCTCATCATATATGTGTATACACACTTCATTTAAATGGCTACACAGTATTCCCCTAGTATGTATGTATGTATGTATCTTATTTACTAGTCTCGTCTTGATGTACTCATAAGTTATTTCCAATTTTTCAGTATTGTGAGCAATATTACAGTGAACTTTCTCATAGATTTTTTTTTACAATATGTTAGTATTTCTATGTAATTAAATACTTTCAGATCCTTTCTAGATCTGATTATTTTCTTCCTCGGTAGTTTTAGAACAATACAATCAGAACTGGCATTAAAGTATGATTTTCAGTGTTAAACTACGACTCTCATGTAAATAAAAAATAAAACATGCATAAAATTTTACTTGTGGAATTCATTAATTATTGAAGAAAGCAGTATGGCTTTAAGACTAGTTCAAGTAAGAATTTGTAAGATAAATAATCAGAATGCTTTAATGAATTTGCTTAAAATTGCAACAGTGGTTAATATCTTATAAAGAAATAAAGTGTGGTGTTTGAAATTATATTTTCTATGGGACAGAATCTCTACCATACAAAATGCATTTGTATAACTATGATCAAGAATTACTTTCATTGCTATCAGTTTTCTACAAGTAACACCCCCACAACATTGTAAAATTGCAAGTTAATTTGAGGTGCTTAAAACTATGGAATCAGATACACCCTGCAGGGGTGTACAACCTGGGGCCCCACAGGCTGTACGCATCCCAGGATGGCTATGAATGTGGCCCAACACAAAATGGTAAATTTACTTAAAACATTATGAGATTTTTTGTGATTGTCTGTCACAATGTATTTAATGTGTGGCCTAAGGCAACTCTTCTTCTTCCAGTGTGACCCAGAGACACCAAAAGGTTGGATACACTTGTGGGCCTAGAGCAGGCGTGTCAAACTCATTTTCACCAGGGCCCACATCAGCCTCACAGTTGCCTTCAAGGGGCCAAATGTAATGTCAACTTCTTAACAGTTAAGTAGTAGTTATATTTATACAGTCATAAAATTATTTTGGTCCTTTGAAGGCAACAGCAAGGCTGATGTGGCCCCCAGTGAAAATGAGTTTGACACCCCTAGCCTAGAGGATCCACTACATAACTTCCAGCAGTCCTCAAAAATAACTCTCTTTTCCCACTTTCAAGAGTTGGACAATTATTTCTAACCCTGGAATTGGATTATTAAACCACAAAGACTACATAATTATACCTGGAAGCATGAACCATTGTTCAATTGCTCTTACTTACAGGAAGAGAAAATTTTCCCTTATTAGCCTCCATGAAATTAGTAATGCCAACTCCAGTCTGTATGCTGCTGGCACTTTATATATTTAAGTTATGTTTAAGGCAGCAATAGTCTTTTCTTAAGAACTTTTCTTGAAATTAAGGCATGCTATCACTAGGCATGGAATGGTGCCTTGATTAGAGCTGGCCACAATGTAGTTAATTTAGAGAAAAGTGAGATGCTAGTTTTCTTCTCTTTTAACCAGTGCTCTTTGTCCTTTGAGGATATTGTTAACAGAATGTAAGTATTTACTATGTGACACATACTAAATTAGGTACAAACTTGCTTATAGTATTCCACCAAATTAGAAAATAACCTTAGCTATAAGACACATAGCATTTTAAAACATTTTAAAATCATAAAACTTTAAAACAGATACAAAGTATAAAACACATGATGACTATGCAAATGCAAGAGCATTGAACCTGCATTATTTCACTTAATTCCCCTAATAAACCAATAAGATAAAATAAGAACCTCTTTATAGATGAGGATGCCAAGGAGTTGCAGTTTTGACAGTTGTCAATGGACATACAATGAGTCACTTCCAGAACTGAGATTGAAAGCTCAATTTTTCTTTTTTTTAAATATTTTTTTCCATTTTCAGTCACAGTTGATGTGCAATATTATATTAGTTTCAGGTGTACAACCCAGTGACTGGACATTTGAATAATTTACAAAGCAATCGCCCTGATAAATACAGTTCTCATCTGACACCATACATAGTTATTACAACAGTATTGACTATAGTCCCTATACTGTACTATACTGCACTTTACATCCCCATGAATATTCTGTGACTACCAATTTGTACTTCTTAATCCCTTCACCTTTACACCCATCCCCCAAACCCCTGCTATCTAGCAACTACCAAAATATTCATTGTATCTATGAGTCTGTTTCTGTTCATTTATTTTGACTTTAAGATTCCAAATATAAATGAAATCATGTTGCATCTGTCTTTCTTTGTCTGACTTATTTTACTCAGCATAATACTTTCACTCTATAAACCTACATGTTGTTGCAGATGGCAATATTGTATTCTTTTTTGTGGCTGAGTGATATTCTATTGTATATATAAACTTCTTTATCTATTCATCTATTGATGGATAGGTAGGGTGCTTCTATAGTTTAGCTATTGTAAATAATGCTGCAATAAACATATGGATGTATATGCTTTTTCAATTTAGCATTTTGGGTTTTTTCAGATAAACACCCTGAAGTGGAATTGTGGGGTCCTTTTTTTGTCTCTTTTTATAGCCTTTGATTTAAAATCTATTTTGTCTGGTATAAGTATTGCTACTACAGCTTTGTTTTTATTTTTATTTGTATGAAATATCTTTTTATATTCCTTTACTTTCAGTCTTGTATGTCTTTCAATCTGAAGGGAGTCTCTTGTAGACTGCATATGTAAGGATTTTGGTTTGTTATCTGTTCAGCTGCCATATGTGTTTTGATAAGATAATTTAATCCATTTGCATTTAAAGTAATTGTTGACAGATATGTATTTATTGCCATTTTATTCATATTTTTGTTTTTTTCTTCTTAAGACACTTTAACATTTCTTGTAATACTGGTTTGGTGGTGGTGAACTCCTTTAACTTTTTCTTGTCTGGGAAGTTCTTTGTCTTTTGATTCTAAATGAGGGCTTTGGTGGGTAGTCTTGGTTATAGGTCCTTGATTTTCATCACTTTGAATATTTTGTGCTAGTCCCTTCTGGCCTATAAAGTTTCTATTGAGACATCAGCCAACAGTCTTACGGGAGCACACTTGTGCATAACTAACTACTTTTTTTTAACTTTAAAATCAGATTTTTATTTCCAAGAAGTCAAATTTAAAGAGCAATTATAAAATGCACATGTACCTGACAATAGCAAATACTTAAAGAGTTCAAATATCATACTATAACTATTTTTACTGTGTGATTTTTTTCTTTATTTCTATTGATGACATTATTACAGATGCCCCATCTACTGCTTTGCCCTCCTCCACCAAGCATCTGTCCCCCTCCCTTCTCTCTGGCCATCACCACACTGTTGTCTGTGTTCATGGGTCATGCATATATGTTCTTTGGCTAATCCCTTCACCTTCTTTGATCCACTCCCCCCTCCACTCTGACAGCTGTCAGTCTGTTCCATGTGTCCATGCCTCTGTTTCTATGTTGTTCAACAGTTTATTTTGTTCATTAGATTCCACATATAAGTGAGATCATATGGTATTTGTCTTTTTATGACTGGCTTATTTAACTTAGCACAGTAACCTCCAGATCCATCTGTGCTGTCACAAATGTAAGATTTCCTCCTTTCTGGCTGTGTAGTATTCTACAGCTATTTTATCCATTCATCTACTGATGGGCATTAGGGCTGTTTACATGTCTTGGCTATTGTAAATAACACTAATTTTCTCTTGCTGCTTTTAAGATTCTCTCTTTATCTTTAACCTTTGTCATTTTAATTATTGTGTGTCTTGGTATGGACCTCTTTGTGTTCATCTTGTGTGGGACTTTCTGTGCTTCCTGGACTGATATATCTATTTGCTTCAGGAGGTTAAGGAAGTTTTTCATAATTATTTTTTCAAATAGATTTTTAATTCCTTGCTGTCTCTTTTCCCCTTCTAGCACCTCCAATGTGTGA
Source organism: Phyllostomus discolor (assembly GCF_004126475.2). Lineage (NCBI taxonomy): Eukaryota > Metazoa > Chordata > Mammalia > Chiroptera > Phyllostomidae > Phyllostomus > Phyllostomus discolor. The sequence continues at coordinate 68,587,811 of NC_050198.1, forward strand.
ATATTGGTATGCATGAAGTTGTCCCAGAGTCTCCTTAAACTATCCTCACTTTTTTTGGATTCCAGTTTCTTTTGGCTGTTCTGATTGGGTGTTTTCTGCTTTCATGTCTTCTGAATTGTTGATTTAATCCTTTTTTAATCTACTTTATTGTTGATTTCCTATAATGTATTGTTCATTTCAGTTATTGTATTCTTCATTTCTGATTGGTTCTTTATGTTTTCTATCTCCATTTTTATGTTTCCTTTTTCTTGAAATTCTCACATAGATCTTTAAGCATTTTTAAAAAGATTTTAGTTATTTATTTTTATTTTTAAATACTTTATTTATTTATTTTTAGAGACAGAGGAAGGGAAGGAGAAAGAGAGGGAGAGAAACATCCATGTGTGGTTGCCTCTAGTGCACCCCCCATGGGGGACCTGACCTGCAACCCAGGCATGTGCCCTGATTGGGAACCAAACCAGTGACTCTTTGGCTTATAGGCCTGTTCTCAATTCCCTGAGCCATACCAGCCAGGGTGTGTTTATTTATTTTTAGAGAGAAGGGAAGGCAGAGATAAAGAGAAGGAGATAAACACCAATGTGTAGTTGCTCCCCACACACCCCTCACTGGGGTCCCAGCCCAAAACCCAGGCATGTGCCCCGAATGGGAAACAAACTGGTGACCCCCTGGTTAATAGTTCAGTGCTCAATCCACTGAGCCATACCAGCCAGGAGCATTAAGCATTCTTATAACCAGTATTTTGAACTCTAGATCTGGTAGATTGCTTCTCTCCATTTAGTTTAGTTTTCCTGGAGTTTTGTTCTGTTGTTTCATTTGGGAAGTGTTTTTTTTTTTTTTTTTGTCTCCTCAATTTGTCTGCCTTCCGGTGTAGATTTCTATGTATTAACCCTGCAGAGATAACAGTTGATCTGAGAGATACAAACTCTTTTCATAAATATTGTTACATATATCGGGTGCATAGGTTCAAAATCATGACTAGCTGTGCATTTGTATGTGACTAATGTTAAGCCATTATGATTAAACTGTCATTTTGGTTATAACATGTTTTGTAAGGGTGTGTGATATTCAATAGTAAATTGTATTTGAGAGATACCACAGATAAGGTCAAGTTAAAGGAGTTCATCATCACCAAGCCCTTATTATATGAAATGTTAAAGAGACTTACCTAAGAAATAGAAGAAGATAAAAAATTATGGAAAGTAAGTGTCCCAGGTTCGATTCCCAGCCAGGGTACATGCCTGGGTTGCGGGCCATGACCCCCCAGCAACCGCACATTGATGTTTCTCTCTCTCTATCTATCTCCCTCCCTTCCCTCTCTAAAAATAAGTAAATAAAATCTTTAAAAAAATTATGGAAAGTAAAATGACAACAAACTCACAACTATCAACAAATGAACCTATAAAAAACAAAAACAAAAACTAAGCAAACAACTAGAACAGGAACAGAATCACAGAAATGGATATCACATGGAGGGTTTCCAGTAGGAAGGGGGAGGGGAAGAATGGGGAGGAAGGTACAGGAAAGAAGAAGCATAATTGGTAGGCATAAAATAGACGGGGAGAGGTTAAGAATGGTATAGGAGACAGAGAAGTCAAAGAACTTACATGTACAACCCATGGACATGAACCAAAGGCAGAAATGCTGTATGGTTCAGGGTAGCAGGGAAGAGGGGGATAAAGGAGAAAAAATGGAAAATTGTAATAGCATAATCACTAAAATATACTAAAAAATAAAGAATGTAAAGGGATCCTGATATGAAAAAGTTTGAGAACCACAGTCTTTCCATATGTTAGGTATGCTTTAAACATGGCTACCTCCAAAAAGCTTCCCTCTACCTTTAGACTAATTTAAATGTCCATATTACCCTACAGTTATTTTCAAGTAGTCAGCAGATTTTACTGAGTTCTTCAATGTCTATAACTCCCACTCAGCCACAATGCTCATGATGGCATCAATTGTATCTGACTAATGAAGCTCTGTATTCTCAGCACCTTGCAGAGTTTCTGGTATCGGGGATAATCTATGGAATTTATAATCCTCTGTAACTCATCACATTAATAATCACAACTTATTCTAATATATGGCAATATCATAATTTATTTAATCATCCAAAATTGATAGGATGATAGAATTTATTGGCTAGAAGAGGTAGAAAGGCTTTTCTACAGGATATAGTTATATGAAAAGGCACAGAAGGGAAAATATATAATAAAGTTGTGTGGTGCTTGGGTAGCATGGGGCACCAGGAATATAAAGGAAAGTAGAATATAAGGGCTGGTAACTAGATAGGAGAATACTATCAAACATCTTGAATGCTATATTAATTAATTTAGACATTATTTAGTAGGTAATGCAGATCCATTGGCTGTGCTTAAATGTGACATGTTACACTTGTGCTCTAGGAAGATTATTGTAGTAGTATATAGGATTGTTTATAGGAAGAGGCCAGAGAGTAGGAAGGCAATAAGAGGCATTCCCTCCTGACATCTCAACAATGAGTTGTTGAATAAATGTTTTATCAGAGATAACAGAATCAAAAGTCATTGGATAGTAGAATGCCTAAAGTAATAATGGTCCAGGAAGAAAAAGAGTTAAAGATGTGATGCAAGTTCTTAGTCTGAGTGACAAACAGGACAGTAGTACCATTTGCAGAAACATAACACAGAAAAGTTGTCTTAACATTGTGACCTGTTGGCTTTATCTTGGCCATGTGAATATGAAACAGCAGTAGTGTCAAGTACCATGTATCACCTTGAAGATTTTTGGGTCAAGTACACTTAATCCATTAAAAAATAAAAAGTTCAGCCCTGACCACTGTGGCTCAGTTGGTTGGGTGTCATCCCACAAAGCCAAAGGTTGTGGTTTAGTCCCAGGTCAGGGCATATATGACAGGCAACCAATAGATGTTTGTCTCCCTCCCTCCCCCTCTTTCTCAAAATAAATAAAGTCTTTAAAAATGCAATAAAATAAAATAAAAATAGAAAGTTCAGAAGAATTAGGTTTTATTATCCTAGCGGATTCTCAAAGTGAACATAATGGGTAAGCCTTACTCCTAGAAAGGTAGGTTGAAAACTCTTGGTTAGGTAGGGTGAGTGGCATGAAGAAAGGAATTAGAGAACATGTATAATCTGAAAATGTATATCCAAAGGACCTATGGGTATTTGATACAAGCAATTGAGAATAATGCTCTTTAATAGTTTCCCAATTTCTATCAATTCTGCATCATTTTACTTTAAATCAACTCATTTTATTTTACTTATTATAACAATAAGCACTAACGTCTGTTAAAATATGAATTTTAAGTGTTAGTATAACCATTAAATTTTTTTTAAATGTTTATCCTGTGCCACTTAAAATAATCTTATGAAGTTCCACTGGTGACTGTATCAGAATTGTAGAAACGTAGCTCTAAAAATCTTCTTTGATGAGCATATAATTAAAGACAGAATAACAAACTGTGGTGCATCTACAAAATAAGATTAAGAAGCACTGTTTTAATACCTATTCCTTTTCTTCTGTGGCATTGGGCTGTTTCCAATTTCATACTCAAAGAATATAAGCACTAAGAAAATTACCATGGATTTTCCTTTTCTTTCAATTTTAATTTTATTTTTTCCTTTTTTATTGCTGTTTGAATACAGTTGTCTCCATTTTCCTACCACCACTTCCCCCCACACTACCCATGCCCACCTCCCACCCTCAATCCCACTGCCCCTTGTCTCCAACCATGGGTTCCTCATTGATGTTCATTTATGTCTGTTTCCCTTCTTTTCCACATTATTTCCCTCTCCCCTTCCCTCTGGTTATTGTCAGTTTGTTGTCGATTTCAATGTCTCTGGCTATATTTTGCTTGAAGTTTCTTTTGTTAATTAGGTTCCACTTAAGTGAGATCATATGGGATTTGTTTTTCACTGCCTGGCTTATTTAACTTAGGATAATACTTCCCAGTTCCGTCCATGTTGTCATGAAGGGTAGGAGTTCCTTCTTTCTTTCTGATGTATAGTGTTCAATTGTGTAAATGTACCATAGTTTATTGATCCACTCAATAAACAATGGGCACTGAGGCTGCTTCTAGCACTTGGTTATTGTAAATAGTGCTGCTATGAACACTGGGATACATGGATTCTTTTGAATTAGTGTTTCAGGATTCTTAGGGTATAAATCCAGCAGTAGAATGCTGGGTCAAAAAGCAGTTCCATTTTTAGTTTTCTGAGGAAATTCAATACTGTTTTCCACAAAGAATGCACCACTTTGTATTCCCACCAACAGTGCACTAGGGTTCCCTTTTCTCCACAACACCACCAGCACTTATTGTTTGTCGATTTGTTTATGGTGGCCATTCTGATCAGTGTGAGGTGGTATCTCATTGTGGTTTTAATTTTCATCTCTGATGGCTAGTGATGCTGAACATCCTTTCATACGTCTCTGGGCTCTCTGTATGACCTCCTTGGAGAAGTGTCTGTTCAGGTCCTTTTCCCATTTTTTTAACTGGATTGTTTGTTTTCCTGGAGTGGAGTCCTGTGAGTTCTTTATATATTTTGGAGATCAAACCCTTGTCCAAGATATCATTGGCAAATATGTTTTCCCATATGGTTGGTTCCCTTTTCATTTTCTAATGTTTTCTTTAACCATGCAGAAGCTTTTTATTTTGATGAGGTCCCATTTGTTTATTCTTTTCTTTATGTCCCTTGCTCTAGGGGACATATTGGTGAAATATCGCTGCATAGAATATCTGAGATTTTCCTGCCTATCTTCTCCTCTAGGTCTTTCATAGTATCACAACTTATATTTAAGTCTTTTATCCATCTTCAGTTTATTTTTGTGTATGGTGTAAGTTGATGGTTGAGTTCATTTTTTTTTTTTTTTGCATGTGCCTGTCCAGATTTCCCAACACCATTTGTTGAACTGGTTATTTTGATTCCATTTTATGTTTCTGCCCCCTTTCTCAAATATTAATTGAGCATAGAAACTTGGGTTTACTTCTGGGGTCAGTATACTGTTCCATTGATCTATGTGTTTGTTCTTCTGCCAGTATTAGACTGTTTTGATTATCTTGGCCTTGTATTATAGTTTGATGTCAGGTATGGTGATCCCACCTACTTTGTTCTTCTTTCTCAAAATCGCTGTAGCTGTTTGGGGTCATTTATGGATCCATATAAATTTTTGAAGTGTTTGTTCTATATTTATGAAATATGCCAATTATTTTAATAGGGACTGTGTTGAACCTATAGACTGCTTTAGGTATTATACACATTTTGATGATATTAATTCTTCCAATCCATGAATATAGTATATGCTTCCATTTATTTGTGTTTTCCTTCATTTCTTTCTTCAGTATTGTGTAGTTTTCTGAGTATGGGTATTTTGCTTCCTTGGTTAGGTTTATTCCAAGGTATTTTATTTTTCTTGTTACTTAGGATTTTTTTCCTGATTTCTGTTTCTGATATTTTGTTGTTGGTGTACAAAATTCCTTCAGTTTCTCCATATTGACCTTGTATACCACTGTTTTGCCAAGTTCACTTATTAGATCAAGTAGTTTTTTTGTGGAGTCTATAGGGTTTTCTATGTATATTATCATGTCATCTACAAACAATGACAGTTTTACTTTCTTCTTTCCAATTTGGATGCCTTTGATTTCTTCTTCTTTTCTGATTGTGGTGACTAGGACTTCCAATACTATATTGAATAGAAGTGGTGAAAGTGGACAATCTTGTCTTGTTTCTGATCTTAGTGGGAAAGTTTCTAGTTTTTGCCCATTGAGTATGATGTTGGGTGTAGGTCTCTCATATATGGCCTTTATTATGTCAAGGAAAGCTCCCTCTAGTCCCATTTTTCTGAGTGTTTTTATCATAAATGGGTACTGTAACTTATCAAATGCTTTTTCTGCGTCTATTAATATGATTATGTGATTTTTGTCTTTGCTTTTGTTTATGTGATGTATTAAATTTGTTGATTTGGAAATATTGTACCATCCTTGCATCCCTGGGATGAATCCCACTTGGTCATGGTGTATGATCTTTTTAATGTATTGTTGGATGCAGTTTGCCAATATTCTGTTGAGGATTTTAGCGTCTGTTTATCAGCAATATTGGCCTGACATTTTCTTTCTTCATTGTGTCTTTACCTGGTTTTGGGATTAGGATGATGCTGGCTTCATAAAAAGAGTTTGGGAGTCTTCTCTCTTCTTGGATTTTTTTTTGAAAAGTCTGTGAAAAATAGGGGTTAGCTCTTTCTTAAATGTTTTATAAAATTCTCCTGTGAAACTATCTGGTCCAGCACTTTTCTGTGCTGTGAGTTTTTTGATTATTGCTTCAATTTTGTCAGCTGTTATTGGTCTGTTCAGGCTTTCTGCTTCTTCTTCATTCAGTTTTGGGAAATTATATTTTTCTAGAAATTTGTCCATTTCACCTAGGTTTTCATATTCTTGGAAATATTTCTTTGTTGTAATTTCTTACAATCCTTTGTATTTGTGTGGTATCAGTTGTAATCTCTCCTCTTTCATATCTGATTTTGTTTATTGGGGTCCTCTCTCTTTTTTTTCTTGATGAGTTTGCTTAAAGGCTTGTCGATTTTGTTTATCTTGTCAAAGAATCAGCTCCCAGACTTATTGATTCTTAGAATTGTGTTTTTAGTCTCTGTGTCATTTTATTCTTCTCTGATCTTGGTTATTTCCTTCCTTCTACTTGCTCTAGGCTGTCTTTGTTGTTGTTCATCCAGTTCTTATAGATGTAGGGTTAGGTTGTTCATTTGAAATGCTTCTATCTTTTTTAGGTAAGCCTGTATTGCTATGAACTTCCCTCACAAGACTGTTTTCATTTGTCCCATAAGTTTTGGACTGGTGTGAGTTCATTTTCATTTGTTTCCAGAATTTTTTTATTTTTTCCTTGATCTTATTCTTAATACATTCATTGGTTAATGCTTTTCAATCTCCATGAGTTTGAGTGTTCTTGAGTTTTTTCCTTGAGGTTGGTTTCTAGTTTCAGGCCCTTGTGGTCTGAGAAGATGCTTTCTACAGTTTCAATTTTCTTAAATTTGTTGAGGCTTGTTTTGTGTCCTATCATGTGTTCTATCTTTGAAAATATTCCATGTGCATTTGGAAAGAATGTGTATTTTGCTTCTTTGGAATGAAAGGTTCTATAGATATTGGTTAAGTCCATTTGATCTAGGGCATTGTCCAATGCTGCAATATCCTTGTGGATATTTTGTTTGGAAGATCTATCCATTTTTGAAAGTGGGGTCTTAAAATCCCCTAGTATACATGGGTTGTTGTCTATATCTTTCTTGAAGTCCTCCAAGATTTTCTTTATGTATTTGGGTGCTCCTGTGTTGGGTGCATATATATTTATAATGTTTATGTCTTCTTGATGGATTCTCCCCTTGAGTATTATGAAGTGTCCTTCTGGGCCCCTTTTTGGGGCCTTTGTTTTGAAGTGTATTTTGTCATATGTAAGTATTGCTACCCCGGTTTTTTTTTCCTGTCTGTTTGCATAGAATTTTTTATCTAGACCTTCACTTTCAGTCTGTGCAGGTCTTCTGTTCTGAGGTGGGTCTCTTGTAGGCAGCATATGTGTTGATCATGTTTTCTATTTTGCCATTTTAACTGTGATGTGCCTTGAAGTGGGTCTCTTTGGGTTCCTCTTGATTGGGGCCCTCTCTGCTTCCTTGACTTGTGTGGCTTCTTCTCACATCAAATTGGGGAAGTTTTCTATCATTAATTTTTCTAATGGGTTTTCTATCCTTTGCTCTTCTTCTCCTTCTGGTATCCCTATTATATGGATATTATTCCATTGCATATTGTCCTGCATTTCCTTTAACCCCTCTTCATTTTTTTTTGAGTCTTTTTTTCTCTTTCTTCCTCTTTTTGGGAGTCTTTTTTTTTACTTTTTAAAATATATGTTATTGATTATGCTATTACAGTTGTCCCATTTTCCCCCCTTCAGTCCCCTCCCACCTGCACATTCCCCCCTGTAGTTCATGTCCATGGGTCATATACATAAATTCTCCTACATTTCCTATACTATTCTTACCCTCACATTTTCTATTTTCTACCTACCATCTATGCTACTTATTCTCTGTACCTCTTCCCACTCTCTCCACCTCCCCTGCTGATAGCCCTCCATGTGATCTCCACTTCTGTGTTTCTGTTCCTGTTCTAGTTGTTTGCTTACTTTGCTTTTGTTTTTCTTTTATGTGTGGTTGTTAATGATTATGAGTTTGCTGTCATTTTACTATTCATATTTTTAATCTTCTTCTTCTTAGATAAATCCTTGTAATATTTCATGTAATGAGGTCTTGGTGATGATGAGCTCCTTTAACTTTATCTTATCTAGGAAGCACTTTATCTGCCCTTCCATTCTAAATGAAAGTTTTGCTGGATAGAGCAATTTTGGATGTAGGTCCTTGCCTTTCATGACTTGGAATACTTCTTTCCAGCCCCTTCTTGCCTGTAAGATTTCTTTTTAGAAATCAGCTGAGAATCTTATGGGCACTCCTTTGTAGGTAACTCTCTCCTTTTCTCTTGCTGCTTTTAAGATTCTCTCCTTATCTTTAATCTTGGCTAATGTAATTATGATGTGCCTTGGTGTGTTCCTCCTTGGGTCCAACTTCTTTGGGACTCTCAGAGCTTCCTGGACTTCCTGGAAGTCTATTTCCTGTGCCAGAATGGGGAAGTTCTCCTTTATTATTTTTTTCAAATAACTTTTCTACTTATTGCTCTTGCTCTTCTCCTTCTGGTACCCCTATAATTCAGATGTTGGAACATCTGGAGACTCCTAAGCCTCTCCTCAGTTTTTTGAATTCTTGTTTCTTCATTCTTTTCTGGTTGGATGTTTCTTTCTTCCTTCTGATCCACACCATTGATTTGAGTCTCAATTTCCTTCCCATCACTGTAGGTTCCCTGTATATTTCCCTTCATTTCACTTAGCATAGCCTTCATTATTTTATCTAATTTGCGACCAAATTCAACCAATCCTGTGAGCTTCCTGATTACCAGTGTTTTGAACTGTGCATCTGATATGTTGGCTATCTCTTTGTCGCTTAGTTGTATTTTTTTCTGGAGCTTTGATCTGTTATTTTGTTTGGGCCATTTTTTTTTCTTAATGCACCTGATACATAGAAGGGGTGAAGCCTTAGGTGTTTACCAGGGTGGGGTAACCCACAGCACTGCTTTGTGACATTGTGTATAGGGGGGAGGGGTCCAGAGGGAACAATGGTGCTTGCTCTGCTCTCTGTCAGATTTCAGTCACTTCTCCTGCTACCCACAAGCAAATTGGGCCCTTCTGGTGCTGATTCCTGTGTGGGTGGGTTTTTGTACATTCTAGGACCCTGTGGTCACTCCAATGAACTCTCCTGTGAGGCTGGGAGTTTCTCCCACTGCCACGTCAACCCCCACAGGTGTTTTCACTCAGTCGTTTGAGGCTTTATTTCCCAGAGCTGAGGCCCTGGGTTGCGCTCCACAGTTGTTTCTCTGGGTTTATTTCCACACAAATGTAGGACTACACAGTCTGCAATCCGCCACCTTGTCAGTCCACCTACTACTGCCTTACAGGCTAGCAGCAGCCTTATGCTCTGCTCCACCATCTGCCCACTCACTGGTTCCACCAGCCGCCGCCTTTCTGGGAGTCCTCTCTGCCAGGCTGCCTGTCTCCACCCCTCCTACTGGTGTGGATGGATGTGTCTTCTTTAACTCCTTGGTTGTCGGACTTCCATACAGTTCGGTTTTCTGTCAGTTTTGGTTGTTTCTTTTTTTTAAATTGTTGCTGTCCTTTTGGTTGTGTGAGGAGGCACAGTGTATCTACCTATGCCTCCACCTTGGCCAGAAGTGGGAGATTTTTTTTTATTTTGTCCTCCAGCTCACTGATTTGATCCTCGGCTTCATCGAATCTGCTTTTGATTCCTTCCACTGTGTTCTTTAATTCAGAAATTGTATTCTTCATTTCTTCTTGTCTCTTGTTGACTGTTTCTATGTCCTTTTTATGCTGATATAGTTTGCAGTAAGTTCCTCATAATTTCCCTGTCATTTTTGGTAGTTAGCACTGAGTTCATTGAACTCCCTTGTTACCATTGTTTTGAACTCAGTATCTGACAGTTGACTTGCCTCTATTTCATTTAGCATTCTTCCTGAGGATTCCTCCTTTCCTTTAGATTGGAGGTTGTGTCTTTGTTTTCCCATTGTTTGTGGGACTCTTCTTGTTTGCTTTTGTTTCTTGATTTGTTTTGACTTCTGACTTTGTGTGTGTACTTCTATGGTGGGAGGTCTGTGAGATACAGTGGTGCCATCTCCTTGATCACCTGAACTTGTTGTTCTTGGGATATCCTTTATGCCTTTTATGCTGATTTTCTGGATGTAATTGGGTTTTGATGGTTGTTGGGTCATTCTTTCATGGGTCCTTCCCTGTCACTGGTTGACTCATGGTCACTTTTCCCACCATTTCTTGTGTGCTATTGTGCAGGCACTGCCTGAACAAAACCACAGAGCCCAAGAAACAAACCCACACCCACAAATATAGCTCCCCCCAACAATACCACTATTAATAGCAAATGAACCAGGATTAATAAGGGTGTAATGAGATTAAGACTATTATAAAAGAGGGTGGATATGAGATGACCTACTGAAAGAGAATTGATTTTGAGAGGGTAGAGGGAGGAGCACTAATAAGAGTTGGAAGTTGGAGCAATAAAAGGCAAGAAGGTAAAGTTTACCTCATGAGTAAAGAAAGGAAATGAGAGTGTGGAATAGAATATGAGAAGGGAAGTGTACAATATTAGGTTTAAACAGAAATTAAAATGGTATGAAATATAATAAAGTGAGAGAGAAAGAAAAAGGAAGGAAACTATTAAATAATTAATAAAATATAGGAGCCAAATTGGAGAGAAAGATCCACTGGAGTGCTGTCAATAACAAATGAGCTAAAATTAATATAAGTGGTATGGGAATTAGAGGTGAAAAAGAAGCAAAGAAAATTCTAAGAGATGTTTAGAGGAATGGGCAGTGATTTTGTAATGATAGAGGGAGAGGGAATACTAAGAATGAGGGACAAAAACTAGACTAAGTAAGGAAAAAATAAAATTTGGGATGTAAAGGAAAAGAAAAATAAAAGAGCAGGATGAAAGAGAAATAGAAGAAAGACAAAAAAGAAAAAGAAAAAAAAACAGGCTGAGACAGCATGATTAAAATTTGAGTAAAAAAAAGAGTAGGAGAGGGGTCCAGTAAAATTTGTTATTTGAAATATAGGCAAAGCTCTATAGACAACCTTGAAAAAACAATGCAACACCAACAACCTTACCCACAACCAACTAGCAAAGTTAATTACAGGTGTAGAGAGAACATGGGTATTTTAATATCTGGGCAAAAGGATATGAAATTACCCTTGACAAGAGAATTCATTTTGAGTGTCTGGACAGGGGAGAAATCATAAGAGTGTGGAATGGAAACAAGTTGTAACTAGAGAGAAAACTAAATTTGAAATGAGAATATTGCAAGGAACGAAGAAGGTAAGATGGGCTAAGAGGAGGGAGGGGCAAAATATGTGGATTGAAATACACTACAGTATAAAATCTAGTGACATTGTATATAAACTCACTGGACAGAAAATGAATGTTACAAAGCTATGTGAGAAAGAAAATATCGCAAATCATGAAGGAGACCACAGTGGCTTTCCTATCGGTAGTCTCTTGTATGTGTCTCTTGTATTTGCCACTGTTTTTTTTTTTTTTTCTTTTTTCTTTCTGGATCTGCCTCTGGTGCTGTCAGATGTTGATCCTGTCTGACCTTAGGCAGCCTGTTCCATACTTCCAGGGATCTGCTGTCATTAGCTGTCTCTTTCAATTGCTAATATGGTATCTCTGCACTCAGGAGTCAGATTATAAGCACAGTAGGGTGGGGGAAATTTCTCTGGCAGTGGAGGCTGTTGTTTTCCCTCAGGTAAACTGCTGCTTGGAGGGGAGTGGTCTGCCTGAGCAGGATGATTGTTGTGTATGGGGGTTGGCTCAGCACTGGATCCTGGTGGCTATTCTCTCAGTTCTCTCCCTGAAGTCTCTGTACCCAGTCTCTCCTCAAGCATGCCTAGTCCATGCTGCTCTTGCCTTTGCCCAGGCCCTGGGTAAGTGGCTGCAAATGAAAATTTGTGTGTTGGCCCTTTAAATGGCCCTTGCATCTCCAACCATCTGTCTCTGGCAGAGAGCAACCCTGCTGTTTTTTCCACTGGTGGTTGTTATCTGTGTACTTTTGGGGCTGTGGCATTCTAGGTTGGGAATCCTCACTTAGGGTTTAGATCCCAATCTTCTTCAGGTGATCCAACTGGCTGCTTAATTACCATGCTGGCGCTGCTGTCCGTGGGTACCCAGCCAGCCTTCTTGAGTCTTCACTGCACTCCTTAGCAGACTGGTTGTACTGAAGCTGGTTCTGTATGTTCAAAGTTATATGCTTCTCTCTGGCTATTGATCCGTAGTTTTTTTCTGGGTGGTTTCTCCACAATTGAGTTGTTAATTCCAGATTTGTCCTGGGAGGAGGTCAATGTGACTTCCATTCACTCCTCCACCATCTTCCCCTTCCAAAACTATTCCTATTTCTTAATATTTTCAATTATAGTTGACATCCAATATTATATTAGTTTCAGGTGTACAGACTCAGGGTTAGACATTTATATAAGTTATGAATTGATCCCCCGATAAATCTAGAGCCCACCTGGCACCATACATAGTTGTTACAATGGTATTGACTATATTCCCTATGTTGTACTTTATACCCCTGTGACTATTTTGTATCTGCCAACTTGTATATTTTAATTTTTAAATTTTTTTACTGTTATTCAAGTATGGTTGTCTCCATTTCCCCCCACTACTACCCCAACCCTAGCCATCCCCACCTCCAATCCTCAATCCTACCCCCAGTTGGCTTTGTCCATGTGTTCTTTATAGATGTTCCTGAAAATCCTTCCGCCCTTTCATTCCATTATTCCCTCCCACCTCCCCTCTGTTTACTGTCAGTTTGTTCTTAATGGCCATCATAACCAATTCAACAAACAACAAGGTTTTGGAGAAAAGGAATCCTAATACACTGTCGGTGGGAATGCAGACTGGTGCAACCACTGTGGAGAAAAGTATGGAATTTTCTCAGAAAACTAAAAATAGAATTGCCTTTTGACCTGGCAGTTCCACTGCTGGGACTATACCCTAAGAACCCTGAAGATTCAAAAGAACCTATGTATCCCAATGTTCATAGCAGCACAATTTACAATAGCCAAGGCTGGAAGCAACCTAAGTGCCCATCAGTAAATGAGTGCATACAAAGACTCTAGCACATTTAGACAATGGAATACTATGTAGTAGAAAGAAGGAAGGAGCTCCTAACCTTTGCAAAAGCATGGATGGATCTGGACAGCATTATGCTAAGTGAGATAAGCCAGGTGGTGAAAGACAAATACCATATGATCTCACCTATAAGTGGAACCTAATAAACAAAAACAATCAAGCAAAATATAAACAAAGACATTGAAATTAAAAACAAAATGTACTTCTTTTTAAAAAAGATTTTATTTATTTTTTTGTTTATTTTTAGGGGAAGGGACGGAGAAAGGGAGAGAAACATCAGTATGTAGTTGCTTCTCACTCTCTCCCTACTGGGGACATGGTCTGCAACCCAAGCATGTGCCCTGACTGGGAGTTTAACCCGCAACCCTTTGGTTTTCAGGCCTACGCTCAATCCACTGAGTCACCACACTCAATTTGTACTTCTTAATACCTTCACCTTTTTCACCCAACCCTTCAATGGCCCTTTTATTTGGAAAACACCATTTTGTTTTCTGTATCTATGAATTTGTTTCTGTTTTGTTTATTTTGTTTTTTGGATTCCACATATAAGTGAAATCATATGGTATTTGTCTTTCTCTGACTTATTTCACATAGCATAACACTCTCTAGGTCCATCCATGTTGTTGCAAATTCCACTTCTGCGTATTTATTCAAAGAAATCCAAAACACTAATTCTGAAAGATAGATGTGCCCTTATATTCCTTGTAGAATTATTTACAATAGTCAAGATATAAAGGCAACCTAAATGTTCACCAGTAGATGACTGGATAAAGAAAATGTGCTACATAATGCAATGTAATATTACTGGGCCATAAAAAGAATAAAATTTTACCTTGGGTTTTCAATCAGAAGGTTATTGTCAATCTTCCAGGACAGGGGTTGGCCAACTACAGGTGATAGACCAACTTTAGTTCATTGCCTGTTTTTATAAATAGAGTTTTATTGGAACACAGCCAAACCCACTTGTTTACATATTGTCTATGGACATTTTCACAACTACAAAAATAGAGTTGAATAGTTGTAGTAAGAGATCAGATAGCTCACAAAACCTAAAATTTTTACTATTTAGTCTTTTAGAGACAAAATTTACTGACTTATGTTGTAGGCCATTGGTTATCAAATGTTTTATGCCTCTTGTCCCACTAGGGGAAGCCATTTTTATCCCTTTTATGTGATTCTAATCATCCCCATCTCTGGCAGGTTAGGGGTTCATGGCCTTGGCTTATTCAGCCTGAACATTTCATGTCTCTAGCCACAATGGTTGGTTCTGAGAAAGACATGTAAACAAAACTGGTTCAATAAGTTTGACTAGATCCAGACAGTGTTATCATCTTCCTCATACGACTCGGATTTTCCTATATCCTTCTAAGGCTAATTGATCACCTGTGCTTTTGAGCACATTTCCTCTCACCTTTTCCATTAGTCAACTCTCTCCCAGTGCTTTTTCTTCCTTTTTCCAAAAAACATGTTCAAACTTCCTTCACTTTCTAAAAGTGAGTTTTTAAAGATACTGAAGAACAGTTATTTTTCAATATGGTTCCCAGAGTCACAGAGGTGCTTAAGGAGTCACCACAGGAGGGCTATAATCCAGGACTCAATAAATTACAAGTGACAGAAACCCAGCTTAACCTAGCTTAAGCAAAAATCTAAAAACTATAGTTTATAAACATATATGGGGGAGGGAAAAAACAGCATTATCTTTTGGAGGGTGGGCTACTGGTAGTACAGGCTGCCCCCACTCAGTGAATGTCCTAGGAATCCATCTATATCAGTGTACCATCTGGCATTATTGTGAGAGGCTGTGTTTGGCTTCAGTGAAAATTTTTTGAAGATTCTTTCAGTGCATTTGTTCATTTCATGATGGGTGATTTACAAGCACACCTGCCCTCACTGCACTGAGTGTTTGGCAGCTTTTGACCAAAAACAGCATGATCCCTATGCCCTACCCTCCCTATTCACTAAATTTCACCCGGAGTGACTTTTGTTTGTTTCCCCAGATGAAGAAAGTCCTCAAAGGGAAATATTTTGCTTGTGGATGAGGTGAAACAAATAAACACAAGAAGCACTAAAAGGCATCAAATTCAATGAGTTCAAAACTGTTTTGAGCAGTGGGAAAAAAGTCTTGATGTATTGCAACAAATGGAGGGTATTTTGAAGGTGACTGAAGTTTAAACATGTAAGAATAAATACACATTTTTTGTAAATAAATTCTGGGTTTTCTGGGATTCTCCTCATGTAACTTCAAGTCTAGAGATATATGTTACTTTAGGCTGGGCAAGATGCAAGGGACATTAAACAGTGTCATCAGATTGTGTTCTCTCCCCCTCTCTCCCTGTATTTTCATTCCTTTGTGCTGGTTCTCTTTCAAGAGGCCCCTCTTCCTGACAGATCTAGGTTAACACTATAATTATAACTAGTATTCTGAATGGAAAATGAGTTCTCTGAAAGATACAAGGAAGACAAAAATAATTCAATTTTCTACCAGCTCTTTCATTAATCAAGAGGATGAGTGGGATATTAACTTTGAAAAGGAATATGGAAACTCTCCTCTAAGGTGGGAGAGAAGCAGAAGAGGTCCTAAAAATGTGAGAAAAGTCAATCAGATGACCTCAAACTGCTCTACAAAATAAAATATAATCTTTTTATATAGTATATATAAAATATATTTGTTGCGAATAGGAGGAGCAAAGTGGTGGAGGATAGTGGCCTAAGAAAAGTAGAAGAGTTTGGAACAGCTCTCATGCAAAATATAATTGAATAAACATTGCTAGACAACAGTGACTACCCAGATGAGTTAAGAAATGATAAATCTACAGGGTTTAATCCAATCAGCAAAGATTAATGATTCTTTAATATATTACCATCCAAGGAAAGGAAGTGCAGAAAATAGATGATGATGTTAACACAGGTATGGAGGTTGAGAGTGAGAGCAGAGAAAACCTACTGTATCTCACATCTTCTGCAACTGAGTAAAAGGCACCATTATTCTCTTAGTTGCTTAAATAAAACAATGATGAGTCAGCATTGATTTTGGTCTTTCCTTTCATTCACCACCCACATCAAATCTACTAGGACATCCTAACAATTTCACCTTCAAAATAAATACTAAATTTTGCCATTTATCACCTTCTCTACAAAAGTCACCCTAGTCCTAGATACTCTCATTTTCAAACCTTCTATCAAAGCTGATTTCTTTTGTGCCTTTATAAATTAAAATATATATTAAACATTCCAAGATTTTTAATATATAATCTGATCATATAATGCTGCTTGGCTCAAAACTTTATGCAGCAGTTTAAATCACACATGGAATAAAACTCAAACTTCTTACTATGGTCTATAAGGCATCATGTTGATTTCCTAAAAACCCTGGTAGGTTTGATTTTGAATGCCTAACATTTGTACAAAAATCACCTGACTAATAGGTAGTTATTTTAATATATATTTATATTTTTATATCCTTTTGGGTATTTGGCATTATTGAAACACAGCTTGATGTCCTTCATTGAAAATGCCAAGTGAAATTAATTCCTATTCCTCTACTATCAAAAAACCCAACCAGTGATTTCTAATTTTTTGGAGCTATAACGCCCTTTTAAATTTACCTTTGATAGCTTGATTTCTTGCATTTGCTCCTTCCCCAAGCAAATGTGCTACATGTTATAGATATTTTTATAGTAAAAATTAATTTGTATTAGAGAAGCTGGAGTTATATGAGGTGTCAAACAAGGCTTAGACATCACTATACCTAAATTAAGATATGATTAAGTATGTACAGATCAGGCCCAAAATATTTTGGAAGCATAATTGAGTTTATGTTTTTGGTGGTGTGGAGACACATTTTCCACTTCAGTCTTTAGCCAATCTATTGCTACTTGTATTATTAGTACCTAAATGAGTTAATAAAGGTGAGATACCATCACATCAGTATCCCACTAAACAACATAGTCATTCCATACCAAAGACTATAGTCACAACAAAGAGTTTAACAAATGGAAAACTAGAGCAGAAACTTTATGTCATCTCAAAAGATTTTAGTAGAAAAGAATATACCATAATATACATTAGGCTTCTAGCTTTGTGAGACTTTGCATAATCAAACCTTCTTTGGCCTTGTCATCCTGTCAATTTTAGAATTTCAAATACCCATGGATTTTTGTCACACCTTCAGCCATATGCCCAAAGCAGGTTGACAGTCAGCCAATGTATACTGGTAAGTGATTAATGGATTGTTCAGTGTCCATTCTGATTTATGAGATTTATGTTCTGAATTGTTACTGCTTATGTGGTATTAGGTTTTAAAATACTTTTAATATCACCCCTACCTAAATGGTTAATATAATAGAGTAAATAAGGTACAAAGATTAATATGCAAAATAAAGTCATATAAACAGATAAAATACCAGATTCAAAAAAAAGAACATATCTAAGGTCTTTCATGAAAATGGGAATTTTAAGATTGTTTTATAATGTTCAAATAACTAACAATAGTAGTGGTGGTAGAAAGAACTTTCATTTATCAAGTGTCAGCTAGGTTTTACTATGGTAAATGTTTTATGACACATTTCATTTAATTTAAGCCTCACTGACAACACTCTGAGGTACACATTACTTTCCATATTGTAGACATGAGAAAACTGAGGCTGAGATAAGTTACAATACATAACTTGCCCATGGATTCTATAATATTAGAACCAAGATTTAAACTAATCTACCCTCTGCCTTACTATGAAAGCCCATGCATTTAATAGCTATTCTATTCCATCACTTTCTATTATACTCTACTTCCCTATAAAATACTACATTCTTTTAAGTTAAGCAAATTAATCCCAAATCAGAGTTACTATAAATTACAAGTAATAAAACCTAGGAGTAGTCACATGTGATGATTTTTGGTTGCATAGCACTGATTTAAGTTTGTATAGCATCTGATTTAAGTTCAATGACTTGCTTTTATTTCATTAATATGATTTAGTGCTATATCCCCAATTGCCCGAAGAGATTTGCTTTACTAAATCTGCATAAAAGGGCAAATGTCATGCAAAGCAATTAGAAAAGCAATGTAAACTTTAGTGAAAATTTAAATCACGGATAAGAGGGAAAAGTTATTGTTATTAAGGTGATTGTTATTAAGGCCATGTCAAAAAATGATTACAGTGAAACCTCAGTTCTCGAACTTAGTTTTTTCTGGAAGGCTGTTCAAGAAGCTATTTGTTCGAAAACTGATTCTCTTTTGTTTGTTGCCTGACTGACATGTGACTAATCATACAGACATCAGCATGAAAAGTTTGCTGGGTCGAAGAAACAAAGTTTTATTTGACAACTGAGACAATTCTTTTGTGAACTACTTGGTGGAGAACCTAATAGTTCAGGATGAAAGATGTTCAAGAACAAAGATTTGATTGTATATAAAAGTGGAATTGAAATATTTGTGCCAAGCATCAATAATTCGGCAACATGTTTATTATGATACATGTCACTAGTTTAAATATTAGCTCCACAATTTATAAGTTACACAATTTTTTTTTCTATCAAGAAAGACTACACTTAAGAAAGTATATTTTAAGAATTTTCATCATTGCCCTGGGTAGTGTGCCTCAGTGGATTGAGTGCCAGCCTGCAAACTAAAGGGTCACTGGTTCATTTCTAAATCAGGGCACATGCCTGGGTTGTGGTCCAGGTCCCCAGTGGGGGGCACACGGGAGGCAACTGCGCATTGATGTTTCTCTCTCTCTCTTTCCCTCTCCCTTCCCTTCTAAAATAAATAAAATCTTTTTAAAAAATCCTTAAAAAAAGAACTTTCATCATTTGAACCAATGTCATCCCAATAAATTCAATAAATAAAGAATTTTCATAATTACCATAATTATCATTTACTAAACAACACTTATGTGCCAGGCACTGTGCTAAATGACTCATGATGTTAGATTTATTATCCCTAGTTTAGAAGTGAAGAAATGGAGACAAAGAGTAATAATATAAACATGTTAGGCATCTATTTCTTAACAATCTAAATTTTCAAAGATTATTAAAAATGAATGAGAATATGAGGTCATTTAATCCAAATATATATCAGCACAGATGTTCTAGCAAGTTTTTCACCTGTACCTTTAATCTCTAAGGCCTACTTCTATACCATAGAGTCACCTACCATCGCACAAAAATACTCTGCACTCTCTTGTTGCTTACTATCTCTGCTGGATTAGCCACACTGATCCAACCTGCACTGTACTTCCTGCCTATTCTTGATCATTCCAACCTCATTTCCTTGTAATTCATTGACCTACATTTGGTTCAGACCAGATAGTTCAATATATTTAACCCTTTGCCCCCATACTTGATCATGTTCTAAATTCTCTTTTGGACTGAACACTGTGTTGTATCCTTCCAGGACATAATAACTTATATTAAGAACTTCAGAGAGGCACCTTGATTTGAAAGTCTTATATCTGGCTAAAATGTATCTTCCTACAATATATGCTTTTTGGTTTTAGCCAGTTATAAAATTGTTTTTAACAATACAAGGCAACTTTTCTACCCAACTCCAACCTTTATTCTGTAGTGATGCAAGTAAAACATTAGCATTAATACTAGGATAAAAAACGTGTCATTGTTTTGAAAGTGGAAGTTCCCCTCCTTGTGAACTTCCTCAGTACTGGGAAAATGGGATGATTGGTAATTCTGTAGTATATTTTAAGCTGCAACTTTCCTGTGCTATACAATGGCTTTCAAAAACCACCATTTTATGAACACTGTCTAAGTAAATCTCTAACAAACACAGTTTCTCATAGGTAGAAAGAGTGCTAAGGTCATTACTGCACTAAGCTTAGAGCTGTAAATCCAACAATC